>NC_058521.1:76753856-76928856 GCF_904849725.1 Hordeum vulgare subsp. vulgare | reverse complement strand
AGTCTTCTTCTTCTAGTCTTCTTCTTCTTCTTCTAGTCTTCTTCTTCTAGTATTCTTCTTCTTCTTCTTCTTCTTCTAGTCTTCTTCTTCTTCTTCTAGTCTTCTTCTTCTTCTTCTTCATCTTCTTCTTCTTCTAGTCTTCTTCTTCTTCTTCTTCTTCTTCTTCTTCTTCTTCTTCTTCTTCTTCTAGTCTTCTTCTTCTTCTAGTCTTCTTCTTCTAGTCTTCTTCTAGTCTTCTTCTTCTAGTCTTCTTCTTCTCCTTCTTCTAGTCTTCTTCTTCTCCTTCTTCTAGTCTTCTTCTAGTCTTCTTCTTCTAGTCTTCTAGTCTTCTTCTTCTAGTCTTCTAGTCTTCTTCTTCTAGTCTTCTTCTTCTTCTTCTTCTTCTAGTCTTCTTCTTCTTCTTCTAGTCTTCTTCTTCTTCTTCTTCTTATAGTCTTCTTCTTCTTCTTCTTCTTCTTCTTCTTCTTCTTCTTCTTCTTCTTCTAGACTTCTTCTTCTAGTCTTCTTCTTCTTGTTGTTGTTCTTCTTTTTGTTCTTCTTCTTATTCTTCTTCTTCTTCTTCTTCTTCTTCTTCTTCTTCGTCTTCTTCTTCTTCTTCTTCTAGTCTTCTTCTAGTCTTCTTCTTCTTCTTCTTCTTCTAGTCTTCTTCTTCTTCTTCTTCTTCTTCTTCTTCTTCTTCTTCTTCTTCTTCTTCTTCTTGTTCTTCTAGTCTTCTTCTTCTAGTCTTCTTCTAGTCTTCTTCTTCTAGTCTTCTTCTTCTTCTAGTCTTCTTCTTCTAGTCTTCTTCTTCTAGTCTTCATCTTCTTCTTCTTCTTCTTCTTCTTCTTCTTCTAGTCTTCTTCTTCTAGTCCTCTTCTTCTTCTTCTTCTTCTTCTTCTTCTTCTAGTCTTCTTCTTCTTCTTCTTCTTCTTCTTCTTCTTCTTCTTCTTCTTCTTCTTCTTCTTCTTCTTCTTCTTATTCTAGTCTTCTTCTTCTTCTTCTTCTTCTTCTTCTTCTTCTTCTTCTTCTTCTTCTTCTAGTCTTCTTCTTCTTCTTCTTCTAGTCTTCTTCTAGTCTTCTTCTTCTAGTCTTCTTTTTCTTCTTCTTCTTCTTCTTCTTCTTCTTCTTCTTCTTCTTCTTCTTCTTCTAGTCTTCTTCTTCTTCTTCTAGTCCTCTTCTAGTCTTTGTCTAGTCTTCTTCTTCTAGTCTTCTTCTTCTTCTTCTTCTTCTTCTTCTTATTCTTCTTCTTCTTCTTCTTCTTCTTCTTCTTCTTCTAGTCTTCTTCTTCTAGTCTAGTTCTTCTTCTTCTTCTTCTTCTTCTTCTTCTTCTTCTTCTTCTAGTCTTCTTCTTCTAGTCTTCTTCTAGCCTTCTTCTTCTTCTTCTTCTCCTTCTTCTTCTTCTTCTTCTTCTTCTTCTTCTTCTTCTTCTAGTCTTCTTCTTGTAGTCTTCTTCTTCTTCTTCTTCTAGTCTTCTTCTTCTAGTCTTCTTCTTCTTCTTCTAGTCTTCTTCTTCTTCTTCTTCTAGTCTTCTTCTTCTTCTTCTAGTATTCTTCTTCTTCTTCTTTTTCTAGTCTTCTTCTTCTTCTTCTTCTTCTTCTTCTTCTTCTTCTTCTTCTTCTTCTTCTTCTTCTTGTTCTAGTCTTCTTCTTCTAGTCTTCTTCTTGTTCTTCTTCTAGTCTTCTTCTTCTTCTTCTTCTTATTCTTCTTCTTCTTCTAGTCTTCTTCTTCTTCTTTTTCTTCTTCTAGTCTTCTTCTTCTTCTTCTAGTCTTCTTCTTCTAGTCGTCTTCTTCTTCTTCTTCTTCTTCTTCTTCTTCTTCTTCTTCTTCTTCTTCTTCTTCTTCTTCTTCTTCTTCTAGTCTTCTTCTTTTAGTCTTCTTCTAGTATTCTTATTCTAGTATTCTTCTTCTTCTTCTTCTAGTCTTCTTCTAGTCTTCTTCTTCTGGTCTTCTTCTTCTTCTTCTTCTTCTTCTTCTTCTTCTAGTCTTCTTCTGCTTTTTCTTCTAGTCTTCTTCTACTAGTCTTCTTCTTCTTCTTCTTCTTCTTCACCTTCTTCTAGTCTTCTTCTTCTAGTCTTCTTCTTCTTCTTCTTCTTCTAGTCTTCTTCTTCTAGTCTTCTTCTTCTTCTTCTTCTTCTTCTTCTTCTTCTTCTTCTTCTTCTAGTCTTCTTCTTCTTCTTCTTCTTCTTCTTCTTCTTCTTCTTCTAGTCTTCTTCTTCTTCTTCTTCTTCTTCTTCTTCTTCTTCTTCTTCTTCTAGTCTTCTTCTTCTTCTTCTTCTAGTCTTCTTCTAGTCTTCTTCTTCTTCTTCTTCTAGTCTTCTTCTTCTCCTTCTTCTAGTCTTCTTCTTCTAGTCTTCTCCTTCTTCTTTGCTAGTCTTCTTCTTCTTCTTCTTCTTCTTCTAGTCTTCTTCTTCTAGTCTTCTTCTTCTTCTTCTTCTTCTTCTTCTTCTTCTACTTCTTCTTCTTCTTCTTCTTCTTCTTCTTCTTCTTCTTCTTCTTCTAGTCTTCTTCTTCTTCTTCTTCTTCTTCTTCTTCTTCTTCTTCTTCTAGTCTTCTTCTTCTTCTTCTTCTTCTTCTAGTCTTCTTCTTCTTCTTCTTCTTCATCTTCTTCTAGTCTTCTTCTTCTCTTCTTCTTCTTCTTCTAGTCTTCTTCTTCTTCTTCTTCTTCTTCTTCTTCTTCTAGTCTTCTTCGAGTCTTCTTCTTCTAGTATTCTTCTTCTTCTTCTAGTCTTCTTCTAGTCTTCTTCTTCTAGTCTTCTTCTTCTTCTTCAAGTCTTCTTCTTCTAGTATTCTTCTTCTTCTTCTTCTTCTAGTCTTCTTCTTCTTCTTCTTCTTCTAGTCTTCTTCTTCTTCTTCATCTTCTTCTTCTTCTAGTCTTCTTCTTCTTCTTCTTCTTCTTCTTCTTCTTCTTCTTCTTCTTCTTCTAGTCTTCTTCTTCTTGTAGTCTTGTACTTCTAGTCTTCTTCTAGTCTTCTTCTTCTAGTCTTCTTCTTCTCCTTCTTCTAGTCTTCTTCTTCTCCTTCTTCTAGTCTTCTTCTAGTCTTCTTCTTCTAGTCTTCTAGTCTTCTTCTTCTAGTCTTCTAGTCTTCTTCTTCTAGTCTTCTTCTTCTTCTTCTTCTTCTAGTCTTGTTCTTCTTCTTCTAGTCTTCTTCTTCTTCTTCTTCTTATAGTCTTCTTCTTCTTCTTCTTCTTCTTCTTCTTCTTCTAGTCTTCTTCTTCTAGTCTTCTTCTTCTTCTTCTTGTTCTTCTTCTTATTCTTCTTGTTCTTGTTCTTGTTCTTCTTCTTCTTCTTCGTCTTCTTCTTCTTCTTCTTCTAGTCTTCTTCTAGTCTTCTTCTTCTTCTTCTTCTTCTTCTTCTTCTTCTTCTTCTAGTCTTCTTCTTCTTCTTCTTCTTCTTCTTCTTCTTGTTCTTTTTCTTCTTCTTCTTCTTCTTCTTCTTCTTCTAGTCTTCTTCTTCTAGTCTTCTTCTAGTCTTCTTCTTCTAGTCTTCTTCTTCTAGTCTTCTTCTTCTAGTCTTCTTCTTCTAGTCTTCTTCTTCTTCTTCTTCTTCTTCTTCTTCTAGTCTTCTTCTTCTAGTCCTCTTCTTCTTCTTCTTCTTCTTCTTCTTCTTCTTCTTCTTCTAGTCTTCTTCTTCTTCTTCTTCTTCTTCTTCTTCTTCTTCTTCTTCTTCTTCTTCTTCTTCTTATTCTAGTTTTCTTCTTCTTCTTCTTCTTCTTCTTCTTCTTCTTCTAGTCTTCTTCTTCTTCTTCTTCTAGTCTTCTTCTAGTCTTCTTCTTCTAGTCTTCTTCTTCTTCTTCTTCTTCTTCTTCTTCTTCTAGTCTTCTTCTTCTTCTTCTTCTTCTTCTTCTTCTTCTAGTCTTCTTCTTCTTCTTCTTCTAGTCCTCTTCTAGTCTTCGTCTAGTCTTCTTCTTCTAGTCTTCTTCTTCTTCTTCTTCTTCTTCTTCTTCTTCTTCTTCTTCTTCTTCTTCTTCTTCTTCTAGTCTTCTTCTTCTAGTCTAGTTCTTCTTCTTCTTCTTCTTCTTCTAGTCTTCTTCTTCTAGTCTTCTTCTAGCCTTCTTCTTCTTCTTCTTCTTCTTCTTCTTCTTCTTCTTCTTCTTCTTCTTCTTCTTCTTCTAGTCTTCTTCTTGTAGTCTTCTTCTTCATCTTCTTCTAGTCTTCTTCTTCTAGTCTTCTTCTTCTTCTTCTAGTCTTCTTCTTCTTCTTCTTCTAGTCTTCTTCTTCTTCTTCTAGTCTTCTTCTTCTTCTTCTTCTTTTTCTAGTCTTCTTCTTCTTCTTCTTCTTCTTCTTCTTCTTCTTCTTCTTGTTCTAGTCTTCTTCTACTAGTCTTCTTCTTGTTCTTCTTCTAGTCTTCTTCTTCTTCTTCTTCTTCTTCTTCTTCTTCTTCTTCTTCGTCTAGTCTTCTTCTTCTAGTCTTCTTCTTCTTCTTCTAGTCTTCTTCTTCTAGTCGTCTTCTACTCTTCTTCTTCTAGTCTTCTTCTTCTTCTTCTAGTCTTCTTCTTCTAGTCTTCTTCTTCTTCTTCTAGTCTTCTTCTTCTTCTTCTAGTCTTCTTCTAGTCTTCTTCTTCTAGTCTTCTTCTTCTTCTTCTAGTCTTCTTCTTCTAATCTTCTTATTCTTCTTCTTCTAGTCTTCTTCTTCTAGTCTTCTTCTTCTTCTTCTTCTTCTAGTCTTCTTCTTCTTCTTCTTCTTCTTCTTCTAGTCTTCCTCTTCTTCTTCTTCCAGTCTTCTTCTCCTTCTTCTAGTCTTCTTCTTCTTCTTCTTCTTCTTCTTATTCTTCTTCTTCTAGTCTTCTTCTTCTTCTTCTTCTTCTTCTTCTAGTCTTCTTCTTCTTCTTCTTCTTCTTCTTCTTCTTCTTCTTCTAGTCTTCTTCTTCTTCTTCTTCTTCTTCTAGTCTTCTTCTTCTAGTCTTCTTGTAGTCTTCTTCTTCTAGTCTTCTTCTTATTCTTCTTCTTCTTCTTCTTCTTCTAGTCTTCTTCTTCTTCTTCTTCTTCTTCTTCTTCTTCTTCTTCTTCTTGTTCTTCTTTGTGACGCCCTCGGCTTAATCGTACGCTAATCATACACGCAAATGCGTACGATCAAACCCAAGGACTCACGGGGAGATATCACAACACAACTCTAGACACAAATAAAATAACATCAGCTTCATATTACAAGCCAGGGGCCTCGAGGGCTAGAATACGAAAGCTCGATAAGCACACGAGTCAGCGGAAGCAACAAATATTTGAGTACAGACATAAAACATGGGGTGCCTTAGAGAAGGCTAGCACAAAAGGTACAATGATCGAACGAGGCGAGGCCTCCTGCCTGGGAACCTCCTAACTACTCCTGATCATCAGCGGCCTCCACGTAGTAGTAGGCACCGTCGGGGTAGCAGTCGTCGGTGGCGGGGACCTCCATCTCCTGGGCTTCATCATCTGGTCGCAGCAAACGGATCAAGGGGACATGGGGGGAGCAAAGCAGCGGTGAGTACTCATCCAAAGTACTCGCAAGTCTTACATCAGAACTATTCTAATTATGCATCAGTATCAAAGAAGGGGGGTTATATGTGGACTGACTGCAGCAATGCGAGAATAGAGAGAGAAGGCCTAGTCCTATCGAAGACTAGCATCTTCAGGGTCTTGCAGCAATAGACGAGAGTAGAACAGGGGGGGTAACACATTAATAGTCATATTGTTGCAGCAATATTAAAGCGAGGTCACGCCTAAGGATCCTCCCTCGACTCCCTGCGAGGAAGCAATCCCGAGCAAACTAATTCCAGTTAAGTAACAATTCTAGTTGTATAAGATCGGGGCACAACTCCAAGTCGTCCTGTAACCGTGGACACGGCTATCCGAATAGTTAATTTCATCCCTGCAGGGGTGCACCACATGTCCCGTCACGCTCGATAACACTCTGGCCGGACATACTTTTCTGGGTCCTGCCCGGCCTCGGAATATCGACACGTCGCAGCCCCACCTAAGACTAATCAGAGAGGCCAGCCCGCCGGTCTAAATCCTAAGCACAAAGGGTTCATGGGCCCAGTTCCCCTTCACGCTCCTGCACGTGGCGTGGGCGGCCGACGTCAGTCCTAGCATCCCTTAATCACAAGCGCGATGCATCTCGGGACCACTCGGGCGCGCGCCGCTACACTGCTGGCATCTGAAAAGCTTCGGCTGATACCGCGACGCCGAGTACCCATAATTCTTCCCGCGTAGCCGGTTAGTGCGAAAAGGTCTCCGACCAACCCAGATCAAATACCCAAATCCATTAGCATTTTAATTAGGCCAACAACACAGTCTCGCGGGAATCCACCCGTCTTACAACTAATCACCGAAGATCCCAGTAACATGGTCGAGTAACTGTGTGGTTGTAACATCGGGGGGAATCCGAGGTATCACCCTCGTTGGATTCCGAACGATGTACCCGTCAAGGTGGGCTTAGAGGAATCACCCTCGGGGGTCCCACACTCGCGGGGTGGCACGACAGAGACGTCATCGGGAATGGTGAAAGAGGAATCACCCTCGATAACCACGACCGACTAGCTATACTACAGAGATATCATCAGGAGTACTTAGCGAGGTGTCACCCTCGGTACCCGATAGTATCCCTGTAGCGTCGTACAACGAAGGGGGGGTGAACGTGCTGTGTCGGGTCTGGCTCGTCGATCAGAGATCGAGATTTGAAAACAAGCGGGGCAACTGAGCTACGGGGTCAGAGGGGATGACTGCTCCACCTATACTAAGCAGGTTAAAGGTACAGGACTGAAAGTAGCAGTTCATCAAAAACAGGCTATGCATCAGATATAGGAGCTAACTACAACAGTAGCAAAATACTAATGCAAGCAGTAGAAAGAAAGACATAGGCGATATAGGAATGATCAAGGGGAGTTTGCTTGCCTTGCTGCTCTGCGGCAATGGACTGATCAGCAGGGTCATAGATGTACCCGGCAGCAGCGTCAGTCTCGGGGTCTACCGGTAAGAAGAGGGGGAAGAAACAATAAATTATAGCACCGATGCAACACAAAACATGACATGGAAATATGCAGGCTAGGCATGAGCTAACGCAGGAACATCCGTCATAGACGGGTCGGAAGAATATCTGACGATATTTTCCGGGCCTCGGGCTACTACCGGTTACACTGGAAACGATGGAAAAGTTCCATGTTTGCTATGCTAGGGACGCGTGACAGACGAACGGACCGTGTATCCGGGTTCGTCTCGCTTTGCTGATCAACTTTCATGTTGAAATTATTTCGATCTGACTTACGGATTATTTAATATTAATTTTCAAAGGTTTATTAATTATTTAGGAATTAAAAACAGATTTAAATGATTTAATAAAATCCTATTATGACATCATCGCGATGTCAGGCTGACATCACATTTGACCGGTCAACTGACCAGCGGGTCCCGAACGTCATAGGCACAAGTTTTATTTAAGATTAATTATTTATTAATCAGATTAATTCAACGAGGGACCCACGTGTCATACTCTAATTATGTTAATTAATTATTTTAACTAAATATCTATTTATTTATCTATTTTAAGAAAACATTATTTTTAATCATCGCGCGGGGCCTCCCTGTCATTGACAGCGGTGCATTGGCCCCACCGGTAAGTGGCTTAAGGTTATTTTCTCATTTATTTTTATTAGATACCTAACCGTTCAAATACCGTATTTCTCTAAATATCCAAATACACAAATACATACATCACATCTCATACATACATACGGAATACAACCTTTGTTTTTTTTTCTTTTTTTTTCTCAAAAACTCTCATCTCTCATCTCTGTGTTTAACAGAGACACAGAAGTTCTTTTGCTACTCCACCTAGAAGAACACAAACTTCGAATCCTTCTACCGGAGTCCACCGTCGACGGATCGAGGCCCCGTTTGCCGGAACGGAACCGGGACGGCGAGGAGATCGACACGGTGGGAGGAGCCCGAGGAGGGGCTCACCGACGGTGACGTGACGGCCCGGTGAAGCCGGAGTTCGCACGAAGTGACGGTGGAGACGGTGACAGTGAGGTTCCGGTGGTGATGTGCCGGCGAGGAGGAGCCGGTGAGGAGGGCCCCAGTGAGGAGAGGCCCCCGGAGGTGGAGCCGCCGACGGGGAGGGACGGCCACCGTAGAGAGGGCCGCCGGAGATGGACCTCCCGAAGGGGCCGGCCGCCGAGATGGGGGGGGGCTGTTCTTTTTTTTTTTCTGATTTGTTTTGTTTTATTTTCTCTTTTCCCTTTTCTTTTTATTATTTCTTTCTTTCAGTTTTCTTTCTTTCTTTTATCTTTATTGTTTCTTTAATACTTTCCTCGTTTTTACATATATATTCTTGTAATATTTGCAATGAACTCATAACGTACTCTACTTTTGTTTTCAAATCTGAAATCCGGACAAACTCGAATCAACGCGGGTCTGAGATGGAAATCCGATGACGTGGCATCATTAACGGTTGATCACTGTAGCTTAATTACGATTACTACTGTAGCAAAAGTCGAGGATGTCACAATTCTCCCCTACTAACAAGAATTCTCGTCCCGAGAATTAAGAGGTAGATGGAAAGAGCCCGGGGTATTCATCACGAAGATGATCCTCGCGTTCCCAAGTGGCTTCATCTTCAGAGTGATTTGACCACTGCACCTTAAGGAACTTGGTGACCTTGCGACGAGTCTTACGTTCAGCTTGGTCGAGAATGCGGACCGGATGCTCTTTATAAGAGAGGTCTTGTTGTAGCTCTAGCATATCGTGATCCACTGCTCGAATAGGATCCTTGAAGCAGCGGCGGAGTTGAGAAACATGGAAGACATCGTGAACCTGAGAAAGGTTCGCCGGCAGTTCCAATTGATAAGCCACTCTTCCACGCCTTTCGAGAACAGTGAAAGGACCAATATAACGAGGAGCTAACTTGCCCTTGATTCCGAAACGGTGTGCACCTCTCATTGGTGTGACACGAAGATAAGCCTTTTCGCCAGGTTGATAGACCATATCTTGATGATGACGGTCATACTGACTCTTCTGACGAGACTAAGCAGCCTTCAGATTCTCATGAATAATGCGGACTTGATCTTCGGCATGTTGAATAATATCCGGACCGAAGAGTGATCGTTCTCCAGTTTCTGACCAATTCAGAGGAGTTCGACACCTTCGCCCATACAATACTTCGAAAGGGGCCATCTTCAGACTAGCTTGATAGCTATTGTTGTACGAGAACTCGGCATACGGGAGAGATTCCTCCCATTTCTTACCGAAAGAAATGACACAAGCTCGAAGCATGTCCTCGAGAATTTGGTTGACTCGTTCAACTTGTCCCTGGGATTGAGGATGAAATGCAGTGCTGAAGGACAGATGAGTCCCCATAGCCTTCTGAAAACTTTCCCAGAATTTTGAAGTAAACAAGCTGCCACGGTCCGAACTGATTACCAACGGAATACCGTGAAGTGAAACAACTCTTGACATATAAAGATCTGCCAGCTGACTAGCATTAATCGTTTCTTTGACGGCCAGGAAATGTGCAACTTTGGACAGTCGATCAATGACGACAAGAATAGCATCATTACCTTTCTGAGACCTGGGAAAACCAGTGACGAAGTCCATTTCAACGTGATCCCATTTCCACTCGGGAATAGAGATAGGTTGCAGAGTTCCAGCAGGCTTTTGGTGCTCTGCTTTGATACGCCGGCATATATCACATTCTGCCACATAGCGTGCAATGTCTTGTTTCATATTGGGCCACCAGAATCTTTGCCGGATGTCTTGGTACATCTTGGTACTACCCGGGTGAATAGACAATGGTGTGTCATGAGCTTCTTCCATCACCTTCCCAGTCATCCTGAGATTTTCCTTCTTATTTGGAACGAATAGGCGACCCTTGAAATACAAGGCACCACCTTCATCAACAGTGAAAAAGGAGGGTTTACCCTTCGCAATATAACTCTTAATCCTGTCGACATCATCGTCAAAGTTTTGTATATTCTTTATGGAGCTCACAAGATCTGGTTCAACCACTAGGTTACTGAGGGAACCCTGATTAACAACACGAAGGTTCATCTTTTGATACTCTTCAGGGGGAGGAACAAGGTAACCCTGAGGAACAATGTGGAGGTTCAGCTTACGGAATTCCTCTTGCAGACGATCGTGAACCTCATGAACCTGGAGGTGGTTGCAGTATGACTTGCGACTTAAGGCATCAGCCATTACATTAGCCTTGCCAGGGGTATATGATATACTACAGTCAAAATCTGCTATACGCTCCATCCATCTTTGTTGACGCAGGTTCAGCTCCGGTTGAGTGAACAAGTACTTCAGACTTTGATGGTCGGTGTAGATTTCACAGCGATTACCGACAAGGTATTGTCGCCATTCCTTCAATGCATGAATGACTGCGGCAAGTTCGAGATCATGAACTGGGTAGTTCTCTTCATGAGCACGCAGTTGACGTGAAGCATAAGCGATCACCTTGCGATCCTGCATTAGGACACAACCTATTCCTTGACGAGAAGCATCACAGTATATGACGAAATCCCTTTTCGTATCTGGAGGAGCAAGTACTGGAGCGGACGTCAGTTTGTCCTTGAGTGCCTGAAAACTTTCCTGACATTTATCAGTCCATTCATACTTAACACCTTTGTGAAGCAGGTTGGTTAAGGGCTTCGCAATCTTGGAGAAGTTCTCGACGAATCGACGGCAATAGCTGGCGAGTCCGAGAAAACTTCTGACTTGCTTGATATTCTTTGGGGGAGTCCAATCAAGAATAGCTTGAATTCGTTCGGGGTTGACCGCAATACCATCCTTGGAAATCACATGACCAAGGTAAGTCACTTCGTCTAGCCAGAACTCACATTTGGAATACTTCGCATAGAGTTTATGCTCCCGAAGCTTATCCAGTACAAGACGAAGATGTTCAGCATGCTCTTCTTTGTTCTTTGAAAACACCAGAATATCATCCAGATATACCACGACAAATTTGTCGAGGTAGTCCATGAATATATAATTCATCAATCGAGAGAAAGTTGCCGGTGCATTGGTTAAGCCGAAGGACATGACGGTGTACTCGTATGATCCATATCGAGTAACAAAGGCGGTCTTTGGAATATCCTCCTTGCGAACACGGATCTGGTGGTATCCCAATCTCAAGTCGAGCTTAGAGAAAACGGTGGAACCAGCAAGTTGATCATACAAATCATTTATCCGAGGGAGAGGATATTTGTTTTGAATAGTGGCCTGGTTGATAGGACGATAGTCTTGAACCAATCGATTTGTCCCATCCTTCTTCTTAACAAAGAGAGAAGGTGCTCCCCAAGCAGAGGAACTCGGACGGATGAAACCCAGACGGAGCGAGTTGTCAATTTCTTGCTTAAGTTCAAGGAGTTCATGTGGTGGCATTTTATACGGACGCTTGGCAATAGGAGTGGTACCGGGTACCAAGTCAATGACAAACTCGACAGCTCGAGCAGGGGGAATCCCCGGAAGTTCTTCTGGAAAGACATCTTGGAACTCTCGGACCACTGGTATGTTTTCAATCCCTTCAAGAGGCGACGCATTTAATGCATTCAAGGCATACAGCCGTGCCTCAGCATTACGGACGAGATGAGCATGGTAGCTTACTAGTTCATCTGAAGGGTGTAGGAGGTGGACGGTTTTGGTGGCACAAACGATCGATGCCGTATGAGCTTTCAACCAGTCCATCCCCAATATGAGATCAATGTTGGATGACTTTAGTAGGATGGGGTTGGCAAGGAATTCTAATCCTTCAATTTCAACTGGAACATGGGGGCAAACCACAGAGGTTCGACATTCGCCCCCAGGGGTGTTTACCACTATCGGGAGGTTCATCTCTTCGCTCCTAATGTCATGCATGTATGCAAAATTTTCCGACATAAAGGAATGCGATGCTCCTGTATCAAACAATACAGAAGCAGGTACTGAGTTAACGAGAAGTGTACCCATCACGGTAGCAGGCTGGTCTTGAGCTTGACCCATATCAATGTTGTTGGCCTGACCACGAACATAAGCAGGCTTAGTGTTGAAGTTGCGGTTCTGGTTGTTGCCACGGCCAGTTGCGGGAAGTGCCAGCTGATTCTGATTCTGCCTGCAGTCTCTAGCACGGTGACCTGGACGGCCACACTTGAAGCACAACCCGTCCTCAGGACGGGAAGGAGGAACTCGAGGCGGTGGAGCTGGAAGCCTCGGCTGCCTAGGTGGTGGAGGAGGCAGGCGAGGTGCAGCATAGGACGGCCTCGGAGTAGGAGCAGGTGCATGGTACATGTTGTTGGGAATCCAGATCTTCCGCTTCTGTGCAGATGAGCCCGAAGATGAGCCCATGTCACGGTTGCGCTTGCTGCTATCTTTGTATTCCTGCAGACCAGTCTCAACCTGAATAGCCTTGTTCACGAGGGTGGCGAAATCAGCATAGTCCTGAACGAGGAGTGTCAGCTTGATATCAGGGTGGAGGCCTTCACGGAACTTCTCCTGCCTGCGTGCATCAGTCGCAATGTCTTCTTCAGCATAGCGAGATAATTCCAGAAATTCCCGCTGATAAGCATCCACAGTCTTGTTGCCCTGGACTAAGTTGCGGAACTCACGCTTCTTCCGGTCCATGATTCCCTGGGGAATGTATCGAGCACGGAAAGCAGCCTTGAACTCTTCCCAAGTGATGATAGCTCCAACGGGCTGAGAGCGCCTGTGGCTGTCCCACCATTGAGCAGCGGGACCCTTCAGAAAGTATGCGGCAAAGTTGACATAGCTCGCCAGGGGCACATTGGCAGACTCTAGCTCATAAGAAATGTCACGGAGCCAGTCATCAGCATCTAGAGGCTGAGTTGAGCTGCGGTAGATCGCAGGGTTGAGACGGCAGAAGTCTTGCAGTGTCACGCCTTGTGGTTGGTTCATGTTCGGCCTTTGGAACTGATCCATGAGCCCTTGCATAAACTGGCGGTTCAGCTCAAACTGTTGGATCATCCCCGCCATATACTCAGGAGGCGGGGGTGGTGCATCGTTGGCACGGCCACGCGGGCGGCCAGCTGGTCTAACCATCCTGTTAAATATTTAGCAGGGGTAGTTTAGCTTAAAGTAATCGAAAGGCATCGCACGCATTCATGAAGTAATCAAGCATAATGAAAGGGAAATGCGATAGATACTCCATAGTAGTTGAGTTCGACATACAGACCCATACATAAGTTCGATTACAGACTAACGATTAAAAACTCGAAATTTGGCGATAGCCCGGACGCATTTGACGATACCCTGGACTCACTAGGCGGCGCGCAGGCACGCGGTGGAAGATTACCACAACGAGATGTAGCGATAAGGCTACATCAACGTCGGAGAGGACGAACGAATCCTGGTAGCTGGCGGTGATAGAAGGTAGGGACAGGACCCTGTGTCCCATTGTGACTCTGGTGACGGTACCGCATCCAGTCGAGGAGCTGGGGTCCAAGTGCAGGGGTTCTACCCCCAACATCTGTCCACTCGAGAGCTGATGGTAGCTCTGTCCTGCTCGGCTCGCGGATGCGCAAAGGGGGAACCCTCGGACAGTGTGATGGCTGCAGCTCTGTCAATGCGTCGTAAAGACGAGTGCGCGTAGCATACAGCTCCACAGTCAGAGCTCGGAAAGCACGATCCATTGCCTCAGTGTACTGCACCAGAATCCGCGCGTCGTAGCGACGCGTCACGTAGGGGGCGCAGACAGCGACGTAGGAACGGTCGCTGCGCTCCCGAACGTCAGAAGCGTAGGCAGTGAGATCAGACCCAGTCTCATCCCCAGCAGGAGCATGCGGGATGTATCTGAAAGGGCTCTCCTCCAGGTGAGGGTACGCTCCACGGAGTCGGGTGATGGCGATGTAGGCCGCATCGTGGACGGCCATCTCGACCGACACTCCAATACCACAGAACACGTGGCGCTCGAGGGTCTCACCGCCCCTCTGGTCGAAGATGCGAACCTCAGCCTGGTACTGGCACTGGTTGTACTCGCGGAAATCCTCGAACACGGTGTACTCGGGGTACCAGCGATATCCCAGCCTGGTCAGGAGATCGACCAAAATGGCCGGGAACCCAGTCGTCTCGGTGGCCTGTGTCAGGCGCACGTGTTGTCTTGCGGGACGCATCTGAAAATAAGATTGACGAATGTCAATGACCGTGTGTGTAATACATATTCAGGAGAAAAGGAGTAGATAGTCCAGCGCTCCGGATTGATGTGATTCGAGAACCTAATGTTAGAGTTAGTAAAATCTTTGACCCGAAAGAGAAGAGAAAGTAGAGCCCAGAGTATAGGAAAGGAGTAAAAGATACTAATACCACCCAATTGAGATGTGGGCCCGTAAGCCACAACATCAGTGTTAGTAAAGTTTTTCAAACACTAGACTCAACTTCGGCCAAAGAGTTGGAAAGGGGGCTACCTACAGGCAGTTGGCTCTGATACCAACTTGTGACGCCCTCGGCTTAATCGTACGCTAATCATACACGCAAATGCGTACGATCAAACCCAAGGACTCACGGGGAGATATCACAACACAACTCTAGACACAAATAAAATAACATCAGCTTCATATTACAAGCCAGGGGCCTCGAGGGCTAGAATACGAAAGCTCGATAAGCACACGAGTCAGCGGAAGCAACAAATATCTGAGTACAGACATAAAACATGGGGTGCCTTAGAGAAGGCTAGCACAAAAGGTACAACGATCGAACGAGGCGAGGCCTCCTGCCTGGGAACCTCCTAACTACTCCTGATCATCAGCGGCCTCCACGTAGTAGTAGGCACCGTCGGGGTAGCAGTCGTCGGTGGCGGGGACCTCCATCTCCTGGGCTTCATCATCTGGTCGCAGCAAACGGATCAAGGGGACATGGGGGGAGCAAAGCAGCGGTGAGTACTCATCCAAAGTACTCGCAAGTCTTACATCAGAACTATTCTAATTATGCATCAGTATCAAAGAAGGGGGGTTATATGTGGACTGACTGCAGCAATGCGAGAATAGAGAGAGAAGGCCTAGTCCTATCGAAGACTAGCATCTTCAGGGTCTTGCAGCAATAGACGAGAGTAGAACAGGGGGGGGTAACACATTAATAGTCATATTGTTGCAGCAATATTAAAGCGAGGTCACGCCTAAGGATCCTCCCTCGACTCCCTGCGAGGAAGCAATCCCGAGGAAAACTAATTCCAGTTAAGTAACAATTGTAGTTGTATAAGATCGGGGCACAACTCCAAGTCGTCCTGTAACCGTGGACACGGCTATCCGAATAGTTAATTTCATCCCTGCAGGGGTGCACCACATGTCCCGTCACGCTCGATAACACTCTGGCCGGACATACTTTTCTGGGTCCTGCCCGGCCTCGGAATATCGACACGTCGCAGCCCCACCTAAGACTAATCAGAGAGGCCAGCCCGCCGGTCTAAATCCTAAGCACAAAGGGTTCATGGGCCCAGTTCCCCTTCACGCTCCTGCACGTGGCGTGGGCGGCCGACGTCAGTCCTAGCATCCCTTAATCACAAGCGCGATGCATCTCGGGACCACTCGGGCGCGCGCCGCTACACTGCTGGCATCTGAAAAGCTTCGGCTGATACCGCGACGCCGAGTACCCATAATTCTTCCCGCGTAGCCGGTTAGTGCGAAAAGGTCTCCGACCAACCCAGATCAAATACCCAAATCCATTAGCATTTTAATTAGGCCAACAACACAGTCTCGCGGGAATCCACCCGTCTTACAACTAATCACCGAAGATCCCAGTAACATGGTCGAGTAACTGTGTGGTTGTAACATCGGGGGGAATCCGAGGTATCACCCTCGTTGGATTCCGAACGATGTACCCGTCAAGGTGGGCTTAGAGGAATCACCCTCGGGGGTCCCACACTCGCGGGGTGGCACGACAGAGACGTCATCGGGAATGGTGAAAGAGGAATCACCCTCGATAACCACGACCGACTAGCTATACTACAGAGATATCATCAGGAGTACTTAGCGAGGTGTCACCCTCGGTACCCGATAGTATCCCTGTAGCGTCGTACAACGAAGGGGGGTGAACGTGCTGTGTCGGGTCTGGCTCGTCGATCAGAGATCGAGATTTGAAAACAAGCGGGGCAACTGAGCTACGGGGTCAGAGGGGATGACTGCTCCACCTATACTAAGCAGGTTAAAGGTACAGGACTGAAAGTAGCAGTTCATCAAAAACAGGCTATGCATCAGATATAGGAGCTAACTACAACAGTAGCAAAATACTAATGCAAGCAGTAGAAAGAAAGACATAGGCGATATAGGAATGATCAAGGGGAGTTTGCTTGCCTTGCTGCTCTGCGGCAATGGACTGATCAGCAGGGTCGTAGATGTACCCGGCAGCAGCGTCAGTCTCGGGGTCTACCGGTAAGAAGAGGGGGAAGAAACAATAAATTATAGCACCGATGCAACACAAAACATGACATGGAAATATGCAGGCTAGGCATGAGCTAACGCAGGAACATCCGTCATAGACGGGTCGGAAGAATATCTGACGATATTTTCCGGGCCTCGGGCTACTACCGGTTACAGTGGAAACGATGGAAAAGTTCCATGTTTGCTATGCTAGGGACGCGTGACAGACGAACGGACCGTGTATCCGGGTTCGTCTCGCTTTGCTGATCAACTTTCATGTTGAAATTATTTCGATCTGACTTACGGATTATTTAATATTAATTTTCAAAGGTTTATTAATTATTTAGGAATTAAAAACAGATTTAAATGATTTAATAAAATCCTATTATGACATCATCGCGATGTCAGGCTGACATCACATTTGACCGGTCAACTGACCAGCGGGTCCCGAACGTCATAGGCACAAGTTTTATTTAAGATTAATTATTTATTAATCAGATTAATTCAATGAGGGACCCACGTGTCATACTCTAATTATGTTAATTAATTATTTTAACTAAATATCTATTTATTTATCTATTTTAAGAAAACATTATTTTTAATCATCGCGCGGGGCCTCCCTGTCATTGACACCGGTGCATTGGCCCCACCGGTAAGTGGCTTAAGGTTATTTTCTCATTTATTTTTATTAGATACCTAACCGTTCAAATACCGTATTTCTCTAAATATCCAAATACACAAATACATACATCACATCTCATACATACATACGGAATACAACCTTTGTTTTTATTTCTTTTTTTTTCTCAAAAACTCTCATCTCTCATCTCTGTGTTTAACAGAGACACAGAAGTTCTTTTGCTACTCCACCTAGAAGAACACAAACTTCGAATCCTTCTACCGGAGTCCACCGTCGACGGATCGAGGCCCCGTTTGCCGGAACGGAACCGGGACGGCGAGGAGATCGACACGGTGGGAGGAGCCCGAGGAGGGGCTCACCGACGGTGACGTGACGGCCCGGTGAAGCCGGAGTTCGCACGAAGTGACGGTGGAGACGATGACGGTGAGGTTCCGGTGGTGATGTGCCGGCGAGGAGGAGCCGGTGAGGAGGGCCCCGGTGAGGAGAGGCCCCCGGAGGTGGAGCCGCCGACGGGGAGGGACGGCCACCGTAGAGAGGGCCGCCGGAGATGGACCTCCCGAAGGGGCCGGCCGCCGAGATGGGGGGGGGCTGTTCTTTTTTTTTCTGATTTGTTTTGTTTTATTTTCTCTTTTCCCTTTTCTTTTTATTATTTCTTTCTTTCAGTTTTCTTTCTTTCTTTTATCTTTATTGTTTCTTTAATACTTTCCTCGTTTTTACATATATATTCTTGTAATATTTGCAATGAACTCATAACGTACTCTACTTTTGTTTTCAAATCTGAAATCCGGACAAACTCGAATCAACGCGGGTCTGAGATGGAAATCCGATGATGTGGCATCATTAACGGTTGATCACTGTAGCTTAATTACGATTACTACTGTAGCAAAAGTCGAGGATGTCACATTCTTCTTCTTCTTCTAGTGTTCTTCTTCTTCTTCTTCTTCTTCTTCTTCTTCTAGTCTTCTTCTTCTAGTCTTCTTATTCTTCTTCTTCTAGTCTTCTTCTTCTTCTTCTAGTCTTCTTATTCTTCTTCTTCTAGTCTTCTTCTTCTTGTTCTTCTTCTTCTAGTCTTCTTCTTCTTCTTCTTCTTCTTCTTCTTCTTCTTCTAGTCTTCTTCTTCTTCTAGTCTTCTTCTTCTTCTTCTTCTTCTTCTAGTCTTCTTGTAGTCTTCTTCTTCTAGTCTTCTTCTTATTCTTCTTCTTCTTCTTCTTCTTCTTCTAGTCTTCTAGTCTTCTTCTTCTTCTTCTTCTTCTTCTTCTTCTTCTTCTTCTAGTGTTCTTCTTCTTCTTCTTCTTCTTCTTCTTCTTCTTCTTCTTCTTCTTCTTCTTCTTCTTCTTCTTCTAGTCTTCTTCTTCTAGTCTTCTTATTCTTCTTCTTCTAGTCTTCTTCTTCTTCTTCTTCTTCTTCTTCTTCTTCTTCTTCTTCTTCTTCTTCTTCTAGTCTTCTTCTTCTTCTTCTTCTCTTCTTCTTCTTCTTCTTCTTCTTCTTCTTCTAGTCTTCTTCTTCTTCTTCTTCTAGTCTTCTTCTAGTCTTCTTCTTCTAGTCTTCTTCTTCTTCTTCTTCTAGTCTTCTTCTTCTCCTTCTTCTAGTGTTCTTCTTCTAGTCTTCTTCTACTTCTTCTTCTAGTCTTCTTCTTCTTATTATTATTATTATTATTATTATTATTCTAGTCTTCTTTTCTAGTCTTCTTCTTCTTCTTCTTCTTCTTCTAGTCTTCTTCTAGTCTTGTTTTTCTAGTCTTCTAGTCTTCTTCTTCTAGTCTTCTTCTTCTAGTCTTCTTCTTCTTCTTCTTCTAGTCTTCTTCTTCTTCTTCATCTAGTCTTCTTCTTCTTCTTCTTTTTCTTTTTCTTCTAGTCTTCTTCTTCTTCTTATTTTTCTTTTTCTTCTAGTCTTCTTCTTCTTCTTCTTCATCTTCTTCTTCTTCTTCTTCTTCTTCTTCTTCTTCTTCTTCTAGTCTCCTTCTTCTAGTCTTCTTCTATTCTTCTTCTTCTAGTCTTCTTCTTCTTCTTCTTCTTCTAGTCCTCTTCTAGTCTTCTTCTTCTTCTTCTTCTAGTCTTCTTCTTCTTCTTCTTCTAGTCTTCTTCTTCTTCTTCTAGTCTTCTTCTAGTCTTCTTCTAGTCTTGTTCTTCTTCTTCTAGTCTTCTTCTTCTTCTTCTTCTTCTTCTAGTCTTCTTCTTATTCTTCTTCTTCTAGTCTTCTTCTTCTTCTTCTAGTCTTCTTCTTCTTCTTCTTCTTCTTGTTCTTCTAGTCTTCTTCTTCTTCTTCTTCTTCTTCTTCTTCTTGTTCTTCTTCTCCTTCTTCTACTTCTTCTTCTTCTTATTTACTTCTTCTAGTCTTCTTCTTCTAGTCTTCTTCTAGTCCTCTTCTTCTAGTCTTCTTCTTCTTCTTCTTCTTCTTCTTCTTCTTCTAGTCTTCTTGTAGTCTTCTTCTTCTAGTCTTCTTCTTCTTCTTATTCTTCTTCTAGTCTTCTTCTTCTTCTTCTTCTAGTCTTCTTGTTCTAGTATTCTTCTTCTTCTTCTTCTTCTTCTTCTTCTTCTTCTTCTTCTAGTCTTCTTCTTCTTCTTCTTCTTCTTCTTCTTCTTCTAGTCTTCTTCTTCTAGTCTTCTTCTATTCTTATTCTTCTAGTCTTCTTCTTCTTCTTCTTCTTCTTCTTCTAGTCTTCTTCTAGTCTTCTTCTTCTTCTTCTTCTTCTAGTCTTACTCTTCTTCTTCTAGTCTTCTTCTAGTCTTCTTCTAGTCTTCTTCTTCTTCTTCTTCTAGTCTTCTTCTTCTTCTTCTTCTTCTTCTTCTTCTACTACTACTACTAGTCTTCTTGTTCTTCTTCTTCTAGTCTTCTTCTTCTTCTTCTAGTCTTCTTCTTCTTCTTCTTCTTCTTCTTCTTCTTCTTCTTCTTCTTCTTCTTCTTCTTCTTCTTTTCTTCTTCTTCTTCTTCTTCTTCTTCTTCTTCTTCGTCTTCTTCTTCGTCTTCTTCTTCTTTTCTTCTTCTAGTCTTATTCTTCTAGTCTTCTTCTAGTCCTCTTCTTCTAGTCTTCTTCTTCTTCTTCTTCTAGTCTTCTTCTAGTCTTCTTCTTCTAGTCTTCTTCTTCTTCTTCTTCTTCTTCTAGTCTTCTTCTTCTTCTTCTTCTTCTAGTCTTCTTCTTCTAGTATTCTTCTTCTTCTTCTTCTAGTCTTCTTCTTCTTCTTCTTCTAGTCTTCTTCTTCTTCTTCTTCTTCTTCTTCTTCTTCTAGTCTTCTTCTTCGTCTTCTTCTTCTTCTTCATCTTCTTCTAGTCTTCTTCTTCTCTTCTTCTTCTTCTTCTAGTCTTCTTCTTCTTCTTCTTCTTCTTCTTCTTCTTCTTCTTCTTCTTCTTCTAGTCTTCTTCGAGTCTTCTTCTTCTAGTATTCTTCTTCTTCTTCTAGTCTTCTTCTTCTAGTCTTCTTCTTCTAGTCTTCTTCTTCTTCTTCTAGTCTTCTTCTTCTAGTATTCTTCTTCTTCTTCTTCTTCTAGTCTTCTTCTTCTTCTTCTAGTCTTCTTCTTCTTCTTCATCTTCTTCTTCTTCTAGTCTTCTTCTTCTTCTTCGTCTTCTTCTTCTTCTTCTTCTTCTTCTTCTTCTTCTTCTTCTAGTCTTCTTCTTCTTCTAGTCTTCTTCTTCTAGTCTTCTTCTAGTCTTCTTCTTCTAGTCTTCTTCTTCTCCTTCTTCTAGTCTTCTTCTTCTCCTTCTTCTAGTCTTCTTCTAGTCTTCTTCTTCTAGTCTTCTAGTCTTCTTCTTCTAGTCTTCTAGTCTTCTTCTTCTAGTCTTCTTCTTCTTCTTCTTCTTCTAGTCTTCTTCTTCTTCTTCTAGTCTTCTTCTTCTTCTTCTTCTTATAGTCTTCTTCTTCTTCTTCTTCTTCTTCTTCTTCTAGACTTCTTCTTCTAGTCTTCTTCTTCTTGTTGTTGTTCTTCTTTTTGTTCTTCTTCTTATTCTTCTTCTTCTTCTTCTTCTTCTTCTTCTTCTTCTTCTTCGTCTTCTTCTTCTTCTTCTTCTAGTCTTCTTCTTCTTCTTCTTCTTCTTCTAGTCTTCTTCTTCTTCTTCTTCTTCTTCTTCTTCTTCTTCTTCTTCTTCTTCTTCTTCTTCTTCTTCTTGTTCTTCTAGTCTTCTTCTTCTAGTCTTCTTCTAGTCTTCTTCTTCTAGTATTCTTCTTCTTCTAGTCTTCTTCTTCTAGTCTTCTTCTTCTAGTCTTCATCTTCATCTTCTTCTTCTTCTTCTTCTAGTCTTCTTCTTCTAGTCCTCTTCTTCTTCTTCTTCTTCTTCTTCTTCTTCTTCTTCTTCTTCTAGTCTTCTTCTTCTTCTTCTTCTTCTTCTTCTTCTTCTTCTTATTCTAGTCTTCTTCTTCTTCTTCTTCTTCTTCTTCTTCTTCTTCTTCTTCTTCTTCTTCTTCTTCTTCTTCTTCTTCTTCTTCTTCTAGTCTTCTTCTTCTTCTTCTTCTAGTCTTCTTCTAGTCTTCTTCTTCTAGTCTTCTTCTTCTTCTTCTTCTTCTTCTTCTTCTTCTTCTTCTTCTTCTTCTTCTTCTAGTCTTCTTCTTCTTCTTCTAGTCCTCTTCTAGTCTTCGTCTAGTCTTCTTCTTCTAGTCTTCTTCTTCTTCTTCTTCTTCTTCTTCTTCTTCTTCTTCTTCTTCTTCTTCTTCTTCTAGTCTTCGTCTTCTAGTCTAGTTCTTCTTCTTCTTCTTCTTCTTCTTCTTCTTCTTCTTCTTCTTCTAGTCTTCTTCTTCTAGTCTTCTTCTAGCCTTCTTCTTCTTCTTCTTCTTCTTCTTCTTCTTCTTCTTCTTCTTCTTCTTCTTCTTCTTCTTCTTCTTCTTCTTCTTCTTCTTCTAGTATTCTTCTTGTAGTCTTCTTCTTCTTCTTCTTCTAGTCTTCTTCTTCTAGTCTTCTTCTTCTTCTTCTAGTCTTCTTCTTCTTCTTCTTCTTGTCTTCTTCTTCTTCTTCTAGTATTCTTCTTCTTCTTCTTTTTCTAGTCTTCTTCTTCTTCTTCTTCTTCTTCTTCTTCTTCTTGTTCTTGTCTTCTTCTTCTAGTCTTCTTCTTGTTCTTCTTCTAGTCTTCTTCTTTTTCTTCTTCTTCTTCTTCTTCTTCTTCTTCTTCTAGTCTTCTTCTTCTTCTTTTTCTTCTTCTAGTCTTCTTCTTCTTCTTCTAGTCTTCTTCTTCTAGTCGTCTTCTTCTTCTTCTTCTTCTTCTTCTTCTTCTTCTTCTTCTTCTTCTTCTTCTTCTTCTTCTTCTTCTTCTAGTCTTCTTCTTTTAGTCTTCTTCTAGTATTCTTATTCTAGTATTCTTCTTCTTCTTCTTCTAGTCTTCTTCTAGTCTTCTTCTTCTGGTCTTCTTCTTCTTCTTCTTCTTCTTCTTCTAGTCTTCTTCTGCTTTTTCTTCTAGTCTTCTTCTTCTAGTCTTCTTCTTCTTCTTCTTCTTCTTCACCTTCTTCTAGTCTTCTTCTTCTAGTCTTCTTCTTCTTCTTCTTCTAGTCTTCTTCTTCTAGTCTTCTTCTTCTTCTTCTTCTTCTTCTTCTTCTTCTTCTTCTTCTTCTTCTTCTTCTTCTTCTTCTTCTTCTTCTTCTTCTTCTAGTCTTCTTCTTCTTCTTCTTCTTCTTCTTCTTCTTCTTCTTCTTCTTCTTCTTCTTCTAGTCTTCTTCTTCTTCTTCTTCTTCTTCTTCTTCTTCTTCTAGTCTTCTTCTTCTTCTTCTTCTAGTCTTCTTCTAGTCTTCTTCTTCTTCTTCTTCTAGTCTTCTTCTTCTCCTTCTTCTAGTCTTCTTCTTCTAGTCTTCTTCTTCTTCTTCTTCTTCTTCTTCTAGTCTTCTTCTTCTAGTCTTCTTCTTCTAGTCTTCTTC
Source organism: Hordeum vulgare subsp. vulgare (assembly GCF_904849725.1). Classification (NCBI taxonomy): domain Eukaryota; kingdom Viridiplantae; phylum Streptophyta; class Magnoliopsida; order Poales; family Poaceae; genus Hordeum; species Hordeum vulgare. The sequence continues at coordinate 76,906,094 of NC_058521.1, read as the reverse complement.
TTCTTCTTCTAGTCTTCTTCTTCTAGTCTTCTTCTAGTCTTCTTCTTCTAGTCTTCTTCTTCTTCTTCTTCTTCTTCTTCTAGTCTTCTTCTTCTTCTTCTTCTTCTAGTCTTCTTCTTCTAGTATTCTTCTTCTTCTAGTCTTCTTCTTCTTCTTCTTCTAGTCTTCTTCTTCTTCTTCTTCTTCTTCTTCTTCTTCTTCTTCTTCTTCTTCTAGTCTTCTTCTTCTTCTTCTTCTTCATCTTCTTCTAGTCTTCTTCTTCTCTTCTTCTTCTTCTTCTTCTAGTCTTCTTCTTCTTCTTCTTCTTCTTCTTCTAGTCTTCTTCGAGTCTTCTTCTTCTAGTATTCTTCTTCTTCTTCTAGTCTTCTTCTTCTAGTCTTCTTCTTCTAGTCTTCTTCTTCTTCTTCTAGTCTTCTTCTTCTAGTATTCTTCTTCTTCTTCTTCTTCTAGTCTTCTTCTTCTTCTTCTAGTCTTCTTCTTCTTCTTCATCTTCTTCTTCTTCTAGTCTTCTTCTTCTTCTTCTTCTTCTTCTTCTTCTTCTTCTAGTCTTCTTCTTCTTCTAGTCTTCTTCTTCTAGTCTTCTTCTAGTCTTCTTCTTCTAGTCTTCTTCTTCTCCTTCTTCTAGTCTTCTTCTTCTCCTTCTTCTAGTCTTCTTCTAGTCTTCTTCTTCTAGTCTTCTAGTCTTCTTCTTCTAGTCTTCTAGTCTTCTTCTTCTAGTCTTCTAGTCTTCTTCTTCTAGTCTTCTACTTCTTCTTCTTCTTCTAGTCTTCTTCTTCTTCTTCTAGTCTTCTTCTTCTTCTTCTTCTTATAGTCTTCTTCTTCTTATAGTCTTCTTCTTCTTATAGTCTTCTTCTTCTTCTTCTTCTTCTTCTTCTTCTTCTTCTTCTTCTTCTTCTAGTCTTCTTCTTCTAGTCTTCTTCTTCTTGTTGTTGTTCTTCTTTTTGTTCTTCTTCTTATTCTTCTTCTTCTTCTAGTCTTCTTCTTCTTCTTCTTCTTCTTCTTCTTCTACTAGTCTTCTTCTTCTTCTTCTTCTTCTTCTTCTAGTCTTCTTCTTCTTCTTCTAGTCTTCTTCTTCTTCTTCTGCTTCTTCTTCTTCATCTTCTTCTTCTTCTAGTCTTCTTCTTCTTCTTCTTCTTCTTCTTCTTCTTCTTCTTCTTCTTCTTCTTCTTCTAGTCTTCTTCTTCTTCTAGTCTTCTTCTTCTAGTCTTCTTCTAGTCTTCTTCTTCTCCTTCTTCTAGTCTTCTTCTTCTCCTTCTTCTAGTCTTCTTCTAGTCTTCTTCTTCTAGTCTTCTAGTCTTCTTCTTCTAGTCTTCTACTCTTCTTCTTCTAGTCTTCTAGTCTTCTAGTCTTCTTCTTCTAGTCTTCTACTTCTTCTTCTTCTTCTAGTCTTCTTCTTCTTCTTCTAGTCTTCTTCTTCTTCTTCTTCTTATAGTCTTCTTCTTCTTATAGTCTTCTTCTTCTTCTTCTTCTTCTTCTTCTTCTTCTTCTTCTTCTTCTTCTTCTAGTCTTCTTCTTCTAGTCTTCTTCTTCTTGTTGTTGTTCTTCTTTTTGTTCTTCTTCTTATTCTTCTTCTTCTTCTTCTTCTTCTTCTTCGTCTTCTTCTTCTTCTTCTTCTAGTCTTCTTCTAGTCTTCTTCTTCTTCTTCTTCTTCTTCTTCTTCTTCTTCTTCTTCTTCTTCTTCTTCTTGTTCTTCCAGTCTTCTTCTTCTAGTCTTCTTCTAGTCTTCTTCTTCTAGTCTTCTTCTTCTTCTAGTCCTCTTCTTCTAGTCTTCTTCTTCTAGTCTTCTTCTTCTAGTCTTCATCTTCTTCTTCTTCTTCTTCTTCTTCTTCTTCTAGTCTTCTTCTTCTAGTCCTCTTCTTCTTCTTCTTCTTCTTCTTCTTCTTCTTCTTCTTCTTCTAGTCTTCTTCTTCTTCTTCTTCTTCTTCTTCTTCTTCTTCTTCTTCTTCTTCTTATTCTAGTCTTCTTCTTCTTCTTCTTATTCTTCTTCTTCTTCTTCTTCTTCTTCTTCTTCTTCTTCTTCTTCTTCTTCTTCTTCTAGTCTTCTTCTTCTTCTTCTTCTTCTAGTCTTCTTCTAGTCTTCTTCTTCTAGTCTTCTTCTTCTTCTTCTTCTTCTTCTTCTTCTTCTTCTTCTTCTTCTTCTTCTTCTGGTCTTCTTCTTCTTCTTCTAGTCCTCTTCTAGTCTTCGTCTAGTCTTCTTCTTCTAGACTTCTTCTTCTTCTTCTTCTTCTTCTTCTTCTTCTTCTTCTTCTTCTTATTCTTCTTCTAGTCTTCTTCTTCTAGTCTAGTTCTTCTTCTTCTTCTTCTTCTTCTTCTTCTTCTTCTAGTCTTCTTCTTCTAGTCTTCTTCTAGCCTTCTTCTTCTTCTTCTTCTTCTTCTTCTTCTTCTTCTTCTTCTTCTAGTCTTCTTCTTGTAGTCTTATTCTTCTTCTTCTTCTAGTCTTCTTCTTCTAGTCTTCTTCTTCTTCTTCTAGTCTTCTTCTTCTTCTTCTAGTCTTCTTCTTCTTCTTCTTTTTCTAGTCTTCTTCTTCTTCTTCTTCTTCTTCTTCTTCTTCTAGTCTTCTTCTTCTAGTCTTCTTCTTGTTCTTCTTCTAGTCTTCTTCTTCTTCTTCTTCTTCTTCTTCTTCTTCTTCTTCTAGTCTTCTTCTTCTAGTCTTCTTCTTCTTCTTCTTTTTCTTCTTCTAGTCTTCTTCTTCTTCTTCTAGTCTTCTTCTTCTAGTCGTCTTCTTCTTCTTCTTCTTCTTCGTCTTCTTCTTCTTCTTCTTCTTCTTCTTCTAGTCTTCTTCTTTTAGTCTTCTTCTAGTATTCTTATTCTAGTATTCTTCTTCTTCTTCTAGTCTTCTTCTAGTCTTCTTCTTCTTGTCTTCTTCTTCTTCTTGTCTTCTTCTTCTTCTTCTTCTTCTTCTTCTTCTTCTTCTTCTAGTCTTCTTCTGCTTTTTCTTCTAGTCTTCTTCTTCTAGTCTTCTTCTTCTTCTTCTTCTTCTTCACCTTCTTCTAGTCTTCTTCTTCTAGTCTTCTTCTTCTTCTTCTTCTTCTTCTAGTCTTCTTCTTCTAGTCTTCTTCTTCTTCTTCTTCTTCTTCTTCTTCTTCTTCTTCTTCTTCTTCTTCTTCTTCTTCTTCTTCTTCTTCTTCTTCTTCTTCTTCTTCTTCTTCTTCTTCTTCTTCTTCTTCTTCTTCTTCTTCTTCTTCTAGTCTTCTTCTTCTTCTTCTTCTTCTTTTTCTTCTAGTCTTCTTCTTCTTCTAGTCTTCTTCTTCTTCTTCTTCTAGTCTTCTTCTAGTCTTCTTCTTCTTCTTCTTCTAGTCTTCTTCTTCTCCTTCTTCTAGTCTTCTTCTTCTAGTCTTCTTCTTTTCTAGTCTTCTTCTTCTTCTTCTTCTTCTTCTTATAGTCTTCTTCTTCTAGTCTTCTTCTTCTAGTGTTCTTCTTCTTCTTCTAGTCTTCTTCTTCTAGTCTTCTTCTTCTAGTGTTCTTCTTCTTCTTCTTCTTCAAGTCTTCTTCTAGTCTTATTCTTCTAGTCTTCTTCTTCTTCTTCTTCTAGTCTTCTTCTTCTTCTTCTAGTCTTCTTCTTCTTCTTCTTCTTCTAGTCTTCTTATTCTTCTTCTTCTAGTCTTCTTCTTCTTCTTCTTCTTCTTCTTCTTCTTCTTCTTCTTCTTCTTATTCTTATTCTTCTTCTAGTCTTCTTCTTCTTCTTCTTCTTCTTCTTCTTTTCTTCTTCTAGTCTTCTTCTTCTAGTCTTCTTCTAGTCCTCTTCTTCTAGTGTTCTTCTTCTTCTTCTTCTTCTAGTCTTCTTCTTCTAGTCTTCTTCTAGTCTTCCTCTTCTAGTCTTCTTCTTCTTCTTCTTATTCTAGTCTTCTTCTTCTTCTTCTTCTAGTCTTCTTCTTCTAGTCTTCTTCTTCTTCTTCTTCTTCTAGTCTTCTTTTCTTCTTCTAGTCTTCTTCTTCTAGTCTTCTTATTCTTCTTCTTCTTCTTCTTCTTCTTTTCTTATTCTAGTCTTCTTCTAGTCCTCTTCTTCTAGTCTTCTTCTTCTTCTTCTTCTTCTTCTTCTTCTTCTTCTACTCATCTTCTAGTCTTCTTCTTCTAGTCTTCTTCTTCTTCTTCTTCTTCTTCTTCTTCTTCTTCTTCTTCTTCTTCTTCTAGTCTTCTTCTTCTTCTTCTTATTCTTATTCTAGTCTTCTTCTTCTAGTCTTCTTCTTCTTCTTCTTCTAGTCTTCTTCTTCTTCTTCTTCTAGTCTTCTTCTTCTAGTCTTCTTCTTCTTCTTCTTCTTCTTCTTCTTCTTCTTCTTCTTCTTCTTCTTCTTCCTCTTCTTCTTCTTCTAGTCTTCTGCTTCTTCTTCTTCTTCTTCTTCTTCTTCTTCTTCTTCTTCCTCTTCTTCTAGTCTTCTTCTTCTTCTTCTTCTTCTTCTTCTTCTTCTTCTTCTTCTTCTTCTTCTTCTTCTTCTGCTTTTTCTTGTTCTAGTCTTCTTCTTCTAGTCTTCTTCTAGTCTTCTTTTTCTAGTCTTCTTCTTCTTCTTCTTCTTCTTCTAGTCTTCTTCTAGTCTTCTTCTTCTAGTCTTCTTCTTCTTCTTCTTCTTCTAGTCTTCTTCTTCTTCTTCTAGTCTTCTTCTTCTAGTCTTCTTCTTCTTCTTCTTCTTCTTCTTCTTCTTCTAGTCTTCTTCTTCTTCTTCTAGTCTTCTTCTTCTTCTTCTTCTTCTTCTAGTCTTCTTCTTCTTCTTCTAGTCTTCTTCTTCTAGTCTTCTTCTAGTCTTCTTCTTCTAGTCTTCTTCTTCTTCTTCTTCTAGTCTTCTTCTAGTCTTCTTCTTCTAGTCTTCTTCTTCTTCTTCTTCTAGTCTTCTTCTTCTAGTCTTCTTCTTCTTCTTCTTCAGGCTTCTTCTTCTAGTCTTCTTCTTCTTCTTCTAGTCTTCTTCTTCTTCGTCTTCTAGTTTTCTTCTTCTAGTCTTCTTGTTCTAGTCTTCCTCTTCTTCTTGTTCTAGTCTTCTTCTCCTTCTTCTAGTCTTCTTCTTCTTCTTCTTCTTCTTCTTCTTCTTCTTCTTCTTCTTATTCTTCTTCTTCTTCTAGTCTTCTTCTTCTTCTTCTTCTTATTCTTATTCTAGTCTTCTTCTTCTTCTTCTTCTTCTTCTTCTTCTTCTTCTTCTTCTTCTTCTTCTTCTTCTAGTCTTCTTCTTCTTCTTCTTCTTCTTCTTCTTCTTCTTCTTCTTCTTCTTATAGTCTTCTTGTAGTCTTCTTCTTCTAGTCTTCTTCTTATTCTTATTCTTCTTCTTCTTCTTCTAGTCTTCTTCTTCTTCTTCTTCTTCTTCTTCTTCTAGTGTTCTTCTTCTTCTTCTTCTTCTTCTTCTTCTTCTTCTTCTTCTTCTTCTTCTTCTTCTAGTCTTCTTCTTCTAGTCTTCTTATTCTTCTTCTTCTAGTCTTCTTCTTCTTCTTCTTCTTCTTCTTCTTCTAGTCTTCTTCTTCTTCTTCTTCTTCTTCTAGTCTTCTTCTTCTTCTTCTTCTTCTTCTTCTAACTTTCTTATTCTCATTTTGCAAATTTGCTTCACTTCATGGAATTTGACATTGATGGGCTGCTACTATTTTCTTTTTTGTTTTGATTTGTATGGATGAAAAGTGTGATGTTTGAAACTATATGTATATATGGATGAACAATGTGAAGCTAGCCTATTTGTTGTCTGACTCAATATTTTCACAATGATTTTGAATACATGGCCTATGCTTCTTCTATGATGTTTGAAACTACAAATGATGGTTGAAATATATATATCATATATGTATTCTGAAAATGCAGGGAAATAACTGAAAACAGACAAAAAGTGACAATACATGCATTTTGCCATGTGCCAGCGGACGGCAAAGGCTTTGTCGTCTTCTAGATGATGGCAAAGGTGCCACACGGTAGCTACATGTGCAACCTGGAAGCAGCAGGTCTGACCCATATGGTCATTTTGTCGTCAGCTAGAGCCAGGCACACGACAAAGGTGCACCATGGCACACGACAAAGGTGCACCCAGGCAGACGGCAAAGAGGCACCCACGCAGAAGGCAAAGGACATGAGAGGCGCCAGCTGGCGGAGCTAGTGGTGACATCAGCTCGCACACGACAAAGGCTCCGTTAGCCACCTAACGGAGCTGGTAGCTGTCCGCTGCCGTCTAGCACGTTTGTCGTTTGCTCGCCTAGGCAGACCAACGACAAAGATCTTTGTCGTCCGCTGCAAGCCGGCAGACGACAAAGAAAGGCTTCACCGTGACTTTCAGTGCCTGAAATTTTATCGTCGGCCGACGGACGGCAAAGGTCTTTACCGTCCGCTATGGCAGACGGCAAAGAAGCAGATTCCTGTAGTGTATTAGCATATCGTTTATGATTCATGCATCGCACACAGTTTGATTGAATGGTCTTATATAGATGTGTCGTCTTAGGACCTTTCTGCAGTACTGCTCTAGTGAATGTTATGCCCCTGGGTCCGTTCACTTTACGTTTACTAAAACCCTACAAATATCCTTGCTAAATTTATTATCTTTTATTTTATATTTATCTATCCATCACTATTAGAATTAATCCTTGCGATTAACGTGTATAAAGGGATTAACAACCCTCTTGCATGTGTTGTGTGTGCAAGTATTTGTCTTTTTGTGTGTGTGCATCTACGGTTGACGTTCATTTGCGTGAGTCTCCAACTGGTTCGGTAAACCTTGGTTCTTAACTGAGGGAAATACTATCTTTTACTATACTACATCACCCTTCCTTTTTGGGGAAATCGATCCCAACGCCTATCGCTGGTACGATATCAAGACCAATGTCACCAAGTTTTGGAACGTGATTCGTCAGCTCGCGGCACATGACCAGACTATAAGTTTTGCTTCCTCTGCCCAACTTGTTCATGGATTGGTCCACTCAATGTTGATTTACACATTATGTAGCCCACACACACTGCCGTGATGTACCACGGGACAGAGCGACGGTTATTTACATACACACACTGTTGAATGAAGTTGAAGGGGAGGGCATGATCCGTTGATGAAAAATTAGACATTCGATTAATCTAGTCGAATTTGAGACATTGTTGTACTAGACTTAATTTGCATTCTATTTATGAAAGATTTGTGCTATTTTCAATCTGACCTTTGACGAATATCGGTCGGTTTGCATGAATTTCGTCCAGTTCATTCAAATGCGGGTTAATATGTATGCGGGCAGCGTTGCATGGTGTCCTCCCGCACCCATGTCCACCCACTGATCCCCTGTGTGCGGATATATGCGAGAGAAAATTTACGAATCGTCATTGGGGATGTGCTAATATTAATGAACTGTGTTTTGGATTTATTTGAGATGCCTTTGATATTTTATGTATACAATATGTATGTGATAGGAAGAAACTGGCATGCGGTTGCAGAAGCCACTTTTTTGTGAAAAAGAAAACATTCTTTGGTATCCTAAATTTTATTTCAAAGGTTTTTTTATGTCTTAAAATAAGGGACATACTATGCGTCGGTCGGTGGATCTTTTAAAAAAAAACGTTGCCTCAACGGCTGTTGGATAGCGTCTAATAATGTCCTTCATTGTGTCAAGGGATGTATTGCAGAATTCTATACAACAAAGATTATGTTGTAGATTTTTTTACAACAAAGATAATATTGCATATTTGTTTTCACTATTTTTGTAACATGAATATTGTTGCGAAAACAAAATTGCAACATCAATGATGTTATAGAAAATATTTGCAAACTTTTTCGTCTTCATATTTTTGCAATACAAGTGTTGTTGTGAAAAGTAATTTGTAACACACCTGATGCTACGAAACTTAAAGAAAAACACAAAGGACGCACGTCGTACAGAGTAGGCGATGGATCGCTCATATGCAATCCGCCGGCTGAACATAAGTTTTTTCTTTAAAATAATGAAGCTATTGGACATATGATGCAATAACTCATGAGGTACGATCACACGCTAGTTGCTAGCAACTCGGCCTTAAAGCGTCTCTAAGAGATCGTGTAGATGCAACACGCAATTTTTTTTTACAGCGCGCATAACGGTTATTTTTGCGCGCGCACAGTCAGTTGCTTCATGAGGTGTTGTAAAAAATTTACGCGTCATTGTACCGTTTTAGTAGGCGCTGTAAAATCGAGCACATGCGTTCAGCAGAGACAATATTTTACATTTAGTGTCAAATAAAGAAGATCAAACAAACACAACATAATTTATTAAAAATAGTTAATTATTATTACAACTGAAACAAATAATTAAACTTTAATACAACAAATAGTTTCGAGAAATACAATAAATGTTTAGTACAACAAACATACAACATCATGCGTTTTGTCGCACATTTCATATCCACCACTCCTCGACTAGATCCTTCTGAAGATCATCATGCGTTTCGACACGTCGAATGGCATGATAGAAGACAACAAAGCGGGCCACCCTCTCGATCCCCCACCGCGCTCGTACGGGATGTCCCAACAACTCATACTAAGAATAGTCTAAATCTTGCCCACGCTCGTTCTCGATGATCATATTATGCATAATCACACAATCGTCCATGATGTATCAAAGAATATTTTGATCCCAATATCTAGCCGGTCTTCTCACAATAGGAAATTAGGCTTGCAAAATCCCAAAAGCTCTCTCCACATCTTTCCTAGCCGCCACCTGAGCATTATGGAAATCAAGATTTTTCTTACCTCCCAGTTTTTTCAACGGCTTCACAAATGTTTGCCACCTTGGGTAGATGCCATCCGCAAGATAGTAGACATAATTTTATGTATGGTCATTTGCTACAAACTGCACCGCTGACAGTTCACAGTTTGCAATACTATTCATGAGTGGTGACCGCTGAACAACATTGACATCGTTCAAATATCCTCGCATTCCGAAAAAAGCATGCCAAACCCAAGTCTCCTGATCGGCCACCGCTTCAAGGATTGTAGTGACATCTTTTTTCTGGCCGTGAAATTGTCCTTGTCGTGCCTTAGAACAGTTCTTCCAACTCCAATGCATACAATCTATTAAGCCAAACATACTTGGGAACCCACAAGCTTTATTCATCTTCAAAAGCCTTGCGGCGCCTTGAGCATTGGGAGCTCTCAAATATTTCAGACCAAACACTTGCACGATTCCAACCGCGAAGCGTTTCACACACATGATGGCTTGTCTCTCACCCATGGCCAAGTGATCATCAACTAGATCCGCCGAAATGCCGTATGCCAACATACGCAAAGCGGTTGTCACCTTTTGAAAGGTGCTATGGCCGAGTTCTTCGGCGGCATTCCTCCTCTGCTGAAAAAACCAATCATGGCTCGCCAGTCTATCTGCAATGTGTTTGAACAACTCGATATTCATCCTAAACGACGTCGAAAGTAGGACTCGAGGTATGTGAGAATCTCCGCAAAATAGTTTCTCATCAATGTGTTGTGGGCTTTGACCCTTTCCCTCCACAATTTCTGGCGACCAAATATCGAACAACCGTGCTTCGGCTTTTTGTTGATATGCATAGCTAGGATCATTGCGAGGTCCTCTTCCTCTTCAAGATCAAATTCTTCATTAAAAGAATCGTGGGATGAACTCATCTACAAATTTGAATTCAAACTAAAATTTAACACCACAAACAGCATACTCCAAAATCATCTACAAAAATGAAGTTTAGTAGCAATATATACCTTGCAAGCGCTTTATCAAACACCTTGTGGACGCCGAGCTGCAAACCCCCGCCGGACGCTGTTTGTCGATGGAACGGGGCGCTCCAGGAGCGGCCGCAGCGGAGGAAGCGGCGGCGGCCATCGGAGAAGAGGGGGAAGCGACGCGTGCGGTGAGGAACGACGGGGGAGGGGAGCGCCGACAGGGTCGCTGGAGAGGATGGGAAAGTCCCGCGTGCGAGGGAGCTTTCAGATCCGATGGTTGATGGACATTCATGCGGACGAATTACTGTTCAACGTGCGGTACTGGATGCTGGGAAAATGTAGCACGCGTATGCGGTTTTGTTCGACCTGCACTAAGAAGCCTTTTGTGAGACACAACTTATTCAGTGCGTTTGTTGGAAATACTCCTGCATCGACGATCGACGGGGCACGGCCAAGTTCGAGTCCGTCACATTCGATTAATAGGTTATTACGGGTACTACTCTGACGGAGTAATTATATTGTACCGTATTGCATTGCACTTGCCGAGCGAAGCAAACAGTCTACGGTCCCATTTTCTAGTTGAAACCGTACACCGCACCAATTTTTTGAGCAGGAAATTCGCCGTGGTACGTCTCATGTTCTACACTCAGGAAAGGTGGCCGTGATTTTGTCACGCTGCCGGACCGGGTCCCGGCCACTCTGTCCCAACTCCCAAAGCGGGCCTCGCCTCGCCGACGACGCGGCCCCACGGCGGGCCTGCTAGTTGCCGTTGCGAGCACGTGAGGGAAAGCAGCCCCCACGCGCCTAACGCCACTGGAAAGGCGCTGTAGCGGGCCCGGCGCCTGACGTCACTGGAGATTGGAGTGGGCCCCGCCGAGCCCGAGCGGGCGGCCGTTGGATCTGCGGGACCGGACGCTTACGCGTGGGCCCCAGGATGAACGAGCGCCCCTTGACCCGGGTGTCAGAGAAGGCTATCTACCTCCGAGACGTTGGTCGCCAGGAGGGTAATTAGCTGCTTTGCAGATTAGTCCTTCCGTCATGGCTGTATTTCGTTCGTGGAGGCATCTCTGACTGCGGCCGTACCAGATCACCACCAGCTAATGCTTGTCGTTTCCGCGATGCGTTCTGTTCCTTTGCTGAAAAGGAAATTCCTTCGCTTCTCATCTCACCTCCGAGCAGAATATTGTTGATTCCACGCATTTCACGCTGTTAAATTTCCTCACCTTTTGAAAAAATAGTACACGTACACGTGCAATACACGTCTTTATGTGTAATAATCAACGCAAGTGTAACGAATGTTTTTGTTAGGATATAAATATATATTTTTTATATGTAATAATCAAAAAAGTGGATTCTTCATCGCATTAATGGGTACAATTTAACGAAGGCTTTATTTTATAAACTGTCGGATTTAGTTGTAGCGACCTCGCCTTCAACCAATGGAAAAATATAATATAATAAAAAATAACAAAGCAATGAGTTTAAGTTTGCAAATACGTTTATTTTGATGTACTATTTATTTATTGAATTAGCTAACTTGAGCATAACAGAAGGGAAAATTATATTGTGATGTCATTGCTCATCTCATCGGTTGGTTGCTAATCTAAATGCCATCATTATTAGTGGCTTCACTTGGATGGTGATCAACAATCCCATAATGCTATAGAAGGAAATATGCGGAGAAGCCTCATCAAATTTGCACCATGTAATTTTAAAGAGAAATCTATTAATTTATTCTTTCATATATAAGAATTAAATTATCTATTACCTCTGTCTTGAATTATTTGTTTTAGATTTATCGATATACAGATGTATCTAACATGTGCCGTGTGTGGACAAATTTAAGATATGTAATTCGACACGAAGGGAGTATGTAATAAGAAATAGCATGGCTATCATGTCAAGTGAAAGAAATTTCCAGGAGGTAGCGTGCAGCTATGTCGCCAATTAAAGCAGTACATGTACATGTTCCTCTTCGTATTTTGTACATGGGTAAAATTGCCTCTTGGGCCAACTACTCGTTTCATTTCTTGCCACCCGCGCTGCACTGATCCCAGCCACCGACTCCTTCACTTCTCCGGGAACTGCTACACTCGACTGTTGCACCGTTGCCTCCCGTGCTTGTCCGAGGAACCGTTTCCGTTGCTCTAGACCACTGCCAGCAATGCTGCTCGTGGGTGCCACCTCCACTGCTACTTTCGGCTGTAGGTTCCCAGTATTCTCTTGGCCTTGTTCACCAATAGGTTCTTGCCGCTAGTGCTCGGTGTTGGTGATGCCAACAATGGCCAAGAGCAATGATATGGATAACAGAAAATGAAGATGATGCGTGGTTGCACCGACTTGTGTATTTGTAGAAACAAAAGATAATTATCGTGACTAACTAAAAAGTAGAAGGGCTAAAAGAAATCCAATAATCATAAAATAAGAGAAAGCTATAAAGTGGGACTCGTGAATAAGTTTGCCACAATAAACTAGATGAAACAGTAGATAAGCCGCAACTAAAAATTTCTAAACTCTCGCACTAAAATAACCTACACAATTACTCAAAGTTGCGACACCTTGATACAAAACAGTTTGGTGCTTTTCTTTGATGACATCTCTTAAACACCACTTTCGTAGTTGGTGTATACTCTAGACTAGTGACGACAGATTGTCTATTGGCCATTTCGGAAAGTGTGTAATCCACTTTCGAAGACATTGATAAATACTACAGTTATGATAAGCTGCTTTCAAATTCATTATAGCCTACACAATTCTCGTCGCGTTTTGCTAGGATAACAATGAGAACCCAAAAATAGAGACATAAAAAACTCAGTTTACATCTAATACATGAAATAGTATTGGGTATATTTGGTGTGAACCCCATTTAGCACTTCCATAAATTGGCATGGCCCGACCAAAAGGGCATGACCAAGATATTGGAAAGTCTCCATTGTTTGGTTTGTAGCCATGGCACCTACCATTCTTTGTTGAAAAAATCATAGACATCCACTTGGTTTGAAGCCAAATTGCTTCAAAACATTTGGCAACATACATGAGGATCTGTTTATGATTTGGTACTGAAATTCAGACTTTCAGTGATGAGGCAACAAAAGACAGCTAATTAGGTATGTTAAGGGAGTACAACATTTAATAGTATAGATGCAATCAAGACTAATTGCAGTTTTGGACGACATGATTTTATACATGTATTATTCAGCCCATACCTTGTTAATAACATCCAACCTAATGTACCAAGCATGCATCAACTTTGTTGCCTCATTAGTTCAATTCATGTACTACTAGCAAGAGGTATGGATGCAATTTCAACCTTCAATAAAAATGACAAAGGATCCATCACGTTTAAAGTTAGGGAATTAAGGATCCATCAAGTTCAAAATTATATAGTTGACGAAATCTCGTGCATGTGATATCTCACAATTAATTTGCATCCAGTTTCTTGGTATTTAATTTTGTAAAAGATATGTACTCTATGTGTAAAGAAATATAAGAGCATTTAAATCACTAGTTTAGTAGCTAAACATTATTATATTTCTTTACACGAGGGGTATTATTTAATTCATAAAATATATGTATTATACTAAATCAAAACATAGCTATATCTATCACCCCAAAAAAACATGATTTCACCCCCACCATGATAAACAGTACACACCGCGGTGAAATATTTCCTTAACTTGAAAAACTCTGCATGAGCACAAGTTACATGTCAATATGATTTTTTGCCTTACCTTGAAAAGAATGGCAAAAGCGAATAGTTCTCGAGGCAGATTATTATTTTAAGGGTAGCCAGATATTATTTCTTTGAATTAATACTTCTAACTTCTAATTTTTTTTCTAATAACAGAACATCTAATGTCTTGCAAAGAAGCTTTGTGTTCTAGGCCACCCACCATGCAACATGTATTAACCAGTTAGTATTTAATGCACCATTTGTTGTGTGTGCATGTGCAAACAGTTAAGGATCACATAGCAAAATGAAGCAAGGCTTGGAAAATGTCAACACGATGCCTTCTGCCAAACAAATGGACCATTAAGTTTTAAGTCAGCTAAACTAATTAACATTGTATAATTTTCCTAAATGAATTTGTTATGCATCAAAGTAAAAGCAATTAACAATGATTTTGAGTAGGTAAAACATGCTTGAAGAAAAGGAAGAAAAAATAATCAAAATCTAAGATATCTATTTATCATCTCTTTAAGCCGCCTTGAAAATGATGCCACATAATTACGAGATAGAGCTCAAGCTTCTTGACGAGTAATGTGGAAAATACAACATAGTCACATTGGAACTAGACAAATATCAATATTTAAAAGTCATTGAAGGGTTCCTTGTGTGTGACATCGAGGTGGTCAGTTGCACATATAAACGAATTAATTGCAAGAATATCAAGTAAGTTATACTTTAGTAAGCCTATGGAGATCGATGGACTTGAATGGATAATTAAATTTACAACAACAATGACTTGTGAGATCCATGAATTTTTGCCATATCTAAAGACATAACTACAACAACGATTCCATGGACTTCTCCCATTATAGAAAGAGAGCTTCACTCTGCTCTTCAAACCATGTATGATGTGCTTTATTTAAAGTATTTGGTTCCTAAAATTGGCACATCTATTCAGAGGAGAATTCCTTTTCCTGCTACTTGAATGAGTGAATGACAACGAAGAATGTTTTTTACCTTAAGAGGGTTTCATAGAGAAGCCATTATTCATTTTGATTAATGTTGGAACTTGGAAGGGCGTGTTCAAGTTTTTTTAGGGGAAACTGGTTTGCTTTACTGATCAAACATTACAGATTACAGGAATAAAACGAGTGTCAAAGGGTTACAGGAACCAAATATGGCGTCCCTCCCCTAAATGCAAAGCATATCTAGCTAAACTATGAGCTTCCGTATTCGAAAGTCGTCCTTCGTGAACAAAGGAGATAATCCGAAAATCAGTACTTCCTTCCTTGATTCCTCTGATGATTGGGGTTGTGATACCATGTGTGCCTAAATGAATGTCCTTAACTGCTTGAAGACAGTCTGAAACGACAGTGATGTTCTGAAGAAGCAAGTCCCTGCCCAAAGCTTGGGCCTCACGACACGCAAAGGTTTCCAGTATATTTGGATCAGTGAGCCCATGGAACACTAATGCAGATGCCCCCAGGTACAATCCTTTCTCATCCCGGCAAACAACGCTGACAACTCCAATGGGAGGGCTGTTACAAATGGCTCCGTCCACGTTGATCTTAGCACATCCAGACGATGGTGGGATCCATCTTCTTGCTTCCGCTGACCTAGTGATCTGCTGTCTAGCGTGCGGTATTGCCGGTGTTTTAATCGCTTCAAGCTCTGCAATGTACCTGTTGACAAAAAGGTGTGTCGCCAATGGACTTTGGTGGTCTCCTTCGTGGATCAAACGCCTCCGTGCTATCCAGATCGCCCATAGGGTTACCGTGACCCGTAGTAGTTCCTTCGTTGAGACCGAAGAAAAGATAGTGAATAGCCATGACTTTGCATCTGGTTCAGCCGTTGCTAGCATATTCTCGAGCAGTTCTGGTTCTGTCAAAGCCCAAACACATTGAGCCATCGTGTAGTTTAGAAGAGAGTGGTGCCATGAGTCGACGACCCCGCAGATTGCACAACACGGAGAGGAGGCCACATTCCGGTGATGTCAAACATCTGCCGTAGGGACTGAAATTTGCGCAAGTCGCCAGAGAAAAACTTTGATCTTGGAAGGCACCTGGACTCGCCATAGTGTATCCCAGCCCTTCGCCTCCCTGCTGCTGTCGGCAGGGCCCCCCGGCCCTCTAGCCAAGCCTCCCGCTGAAGCTTTGTTGTTATGAGCATGCGATAACATGACCTGACCGTGAAATCTCCCTTCTTTTCCTGGGACCAAGCCCAATAATCATCATACTGACGGGTGCGCAAAGGAATGTTCAGGATCACTTCCGCATCAATGGGGAGAAAGGTTGTGTTTACCAGCTCCTGCCTCCATCTCGCGGAAGTACTGTCAATTAGGTCTGACACAAGCACCAACCGGTTGGGGTTGATACATGCAATTGGCCTCATGGATGCTTCTTTGGGAAGCCAATTCTGGTTCCAAATGTTCGTACTCGTACCATCCCCGATCCTTCTTATGAGCCTCAATTTGAGAATATCTTTCCCTTCAACAATAGCCCTCCAAATTTGTGAAGGATTGTTACCAAGTTCAGCCTCCAAAAACTTGTTGGTAGGGAAGTATCGTGCTTTCAGTAGCTTGGCACTGTGGGTATCCGGGGATTGCATAATGCGCCATGCTTTTCGAGCTAGGAGGGCGAGATTGAAAAGTTAAATATCTCTAAAACCCAAACCACCTTCATATTTAGGTCACGTCATCACTTCCCATGAGACCCAGCTCGTCTTTCTCTCGCCTTGTTTGCTCCCCCACCAGAACTTGCGTATGATGGAGTTGATATGCAGACATAAACCTCTTGGTAATTTGAAGCATGCCATTGAGAAAACCGGGACAGCTTGTGCTACTGATTTTATGAGAACCTCCTTCCCTCCTGATGACAGAATTTTCTCCATCCATCCTTTCACTTTGTTCCATACTCTTTCCTTTAAGTATTTGAAAGCTCCATTTTTGCTGCTACCCACATCCGTGGACATGCCCAGATACTTTTCGCTCAAGCTCTCATTCTGGACATTAAGAACATTCTTAATAAGGTTCCTCACCTCGGGTATACATCCCTTGCTAAAGAAAACCGAAGATTTGCCGTGGTTATTTTTCTGTCCAGAAGCGCTACAATATGATTCCAACAACGAAGACACCAAAGTAGCTCCCTCACTACTAGCCCTCAAGAACAACAGGCTGTCATGGGCAAAAAGTAAGTGACTAACCGACAGAGCCATCCCTGCCACTTTGATTCCTCTGATAGAAGATGACTCACTCTGTCATTTGATGAGGCACGAAAGGCCCTCCGCTGCCAACAAAAATAGGTAAGGGGATAAAGGGTCTCCTTGTCGAATCCCTCGTGTAGGTGTAAATTTATCAAGTTTCTTCCCATTGAACAATACTGAGAATTTTACAGAACTCACCATCCTCATAACCGTATCCACCCAAACCGGTGCAAACCCTAGTTTGGTCATTATAGCCCACAAATAATCCCATTCAAGGCCATCATACGCTTTCATCATATCCAGTTTCAACGCACAAAAGCCATTTTCCTTAGACTTGTTTCGCTTCATAAAGTGAAGGCATTCATACGCCGAAATAATGTTATCCGTGATTAGCCGTCCTCCAACAAAGGTTGATTGCTATTCTGATATGATCTCCGGAAGGAAGGTTTTTAATCTGTTTGCTAAAACCTTGGAAGCAATCTTATACTCCCTCCGTTCCAAAATATAAGACCTTTTAGAGATTTTACTAGGAGACTACATACGGAGCAAAATGAATGAATTTATACTCTAAAATATGTCTATGTACATCCGTATGTAGTTCATAGTGCAATCTCTAAAAGGTCTTATATTTAGGAACGGAGGGAGTATATAACATTGCATAGGCTTATAGGACGAAACTGCATGAGAAGTGTGGGGTTAGTTACCTTAGGTATTAGTACCAAAAGGGTATCATTCAATTCATTCACCTCTTCTTACCCTCTAAGGATTTTCAAAATGATCAGTGTGATCTCATCTCCACAGACGTCCGAATGTCTCTGAAAAAAATGTGTTGGATATCCGTCTGATCCTGGTGCTTTAGTAGGCACCATCTGAAAAAGGGAAGACTTAACTTCCTCCTTTGTATATACTAAATTCATTTTCTGGTTCATCTCGGGGATAACTTTCTGAGGGACATTTTGTAACACTGCTCCCATGTTCGATGTTCCCTCTGAGGTGAATAGGTTACGATAGAAGTCTGTCACCATGCCTTCCATATCCTCGGCCTTCTCAACTTTCGTTCCATCCTCCCTCAGGAGCGACTTGATCTGATTTTTCTGTCTCCGTTTACTTGCTCATAGGTGAAAGAATTTGGTGTGCTTGTCCCCCGAAGCAAGCCAGGATATACGTGCCCACTGACGCCACATTATTTCCTCCTGATGATACAACTCAGCGAGGCGGTCCTTGATTTTAACTTCGATGCGGGTCGGCTTTGTCCGCCCAGGATCAGCTCAAAAATTAGCAAGCTCCACAATCAAGGTTTTGATCTCTGTTCGGACATTTCCAAAAGTGTTTTTATCCCAACGCTTCAGTCCGTGGGTCATGGAATTAATTTTCAACCGAAGATCGGCAACTGTCGTTGCTCCTAGCCCGTGCCAGTGTTGCTGAATTTCCTCCTGGAAGCCGTCGTGAGACTCCCACATCATCTCATACCGAAAGGGTTTGTGCTGTCGTAATTGACTGCTGATCTAAGGCTCCAGTTGAAGTAAGATGGGAATATGATCAGATGTGGCCGCCACTTTATGCAAGACTTCTGCTTGTGGATAAATACTGCACCATTCATCGCAAGCCAGTGCCCTGTCTAGCCAAACACGAGTATGAGTTCCTCCAGCCACCCTTCGTTCAAAAGTCCACATTGGTCCCGAGAAACTGAGATCAGTGAGTCCACAAACATCGATAACATCCCTGAAACCAAGCACCTATGTCATACTGCGATGGCTTGCTCCATCATACTCCTCTAGTTTCAGTACTTCGTTGAAGTCCCCAATGCATAACCATGGTCGATCATTCGCTGAGGCTAGAGATCGAAGAAGATCCCAGGTTTTGCCTCTGTCACCAACTCTGGCTTCCCCATAGACGACAGCCATTCTCCATTGAGGGACACCTGGTATAGTAAACAAAGCATCAATGTGATAGTCAGA
Organism: Hordeum vulgare subsp. vulgare; assembly: GCF_904849725.1. Classification (NCBI taxonomy): domain Eukaryota; kingdom Viridiplantae; phylum Streptophyta; class Magnoliopsida; order Poales; family Poaceae; genus Hordeum; species Hordeum vulgare. The sequence goes on along the minus strand of NC_058521.1, from coordinate 76,887,669 downwards.
GTAGCCAAAAGTTTCTAACTTTATTGCATCATTCCAAAAAATTCCATTTCCACCGCTCCTTCCAGTACTACTAACAGCAAAAGAAGAATCAAAGCCTAATATGTGTGCTAAACTTTCTACTCGATCCCGAGGGAGTTGAGTTTCCACAATGCACAACACAAATGGAGCATGTTGCCTCGCTAAGCCGCAAAGCTCTCGAACTGTCTCGGGTCTGCCAGCCCCGCGACAGTTCCAGCAGATCAGACTCATTGATCCCGGCGTTGCTCCTCGAAGGATCCCGCCAATTCGCTCGATGAGGTCGTCGTTTTGAGGGTGGCGTTCCCTTCTTCAGCTTCTTCCTGTCCCGTGGAGTGACGTATGCATAAGGAGGCGGCGGTACTTACCCCGGTACCAGGTTAACATGTGATGTGGTGGTTTCGTTCTGTTCAAGTAGCAGTATGTGAATGCAGCCACAAGCCCACAACGCTTAAATATTCATCTAGAATATGTGTTTGCTACAAAATTGCAGAGCTTCACCACTGTTGATTGCTTCCGCATCACGAAGAGAATCAAAAGTTGGATGATACATTTATCGATGATCATGAATGTTCATTACTCCTAGGAAGATAATATCACACATAAGTCGCTTCTTACTTTCAACATGAGAGAATGATTCAAGGAAAAGTACATCAGTCAATTACCATAAATTCCTAAATCATAATTCCTCACATCAGTAACAAGCTATAAGAATAATTAACACGAATGACTAATATTGGGGAAAAAATGGAAGTCCAAGTATTGCAATACAACAATAAGCATCATAAAAGAACATAGTAGATCACACGAGCACATAGCACACGTCCCTTTTCAACTCATTTGTCCCCAATTTTGCCCCCGGTAACCAACCAATGAACCAAACACACACACGCAGTGGATGTTTGAGTCACTACCACATGAATCATACAAAGGGAATGCAATGTAGGAAGGTGGGAGGGGTGAAGGAGAAGGGTGGATGGCTGAAAGATGCACCTTGCAGCTTACAAATGTAGGAAGACCTTGAGTCATGACGCCATTGGAAGCGAAGACTCAACATTGGCCCCTGATCCGAGCACGTCGGAGATCATAGCCAGAGATTGATGTATACATCGGTTGTCGTAGTGCAGGCATTGCAACCTGGAGTGTGGTAGGCGAGAAGACCCACAACGGCAAGGCGACACTATCGGCTACATGGATAAGATTCGATCAGGCCAAACAGGGTGACGGTCCTCTGGGCCTCGCTCTTGGGTTGCTTCTCGACGGTTGATAACCCACAAGTGTAGGGGTTCATTTGTAGCCTTTTTGATAAGGAAGGGTGTCGAACCCAACGATGATCTAAAGGTTGAATTAATATTCTCTCAAGTTCTATCGACCACCGATACAACTATATGCACGCTAATACTTACTTTACCTAGAACAAGTATGAAACTACTTTGCGGGAATAAAACTAGAAGTACTTAGTAGGTGTAGTAGATAGGTATGCAAGGTGATAAAAAAGTGGAAATAAAAGGTAGGTATTGTTTTAATAAATAGTATTAGTTTAGTTAGTAGTTTAGTAGAAAACTTTTGTGTAACACAAGAGAAAGATTGTGCATAGGCAATTGAATATAACATGATAGACACTTGTCATATGCAATGAGGGAGAGGCATACGCTAACACACTTTCCGTACTTGGATCATATGCACTTATGATTGGAACTCTAGCAAGCATCCGCAACTACTAAAGATCATTAAGGTAAAACCCAACCATAGTATTAAACATTAAGTCCTCTTTACTCCCATACGCAAACAATCTCCTTACTCGGGTGTAAGCTTCTATCACTCTAGCCACCCACTATAAGCGAATCATGAACATATTGCAAGACCTCCAGCGTGAATCCTTCCTGTGTGCGCCTCACGAAAGGCACCTTAGGAAAACACCATATCAACATACAACTCATATCAATAACATCATACCACAATTAACCCATAGGACAAAAGAAATCTACTCAAACGTCATAGGATGGCCACACGTCATTAGGTAATAATATATAGCATTAAGCACCATGTTTAAATAGAGATTACAGTGGGGAGAAGAGGGTTTACACTACTGCATAGAGGGGAGAGAGTTGGTGGTGATAGCGGTGAAGTTGTTGGTGTAGAACGTTGTCATGATGGTTGCCCGAGCGGTGCTCCGAAGCCACCAAGAGAGAGGGGGAGAGAGACGCCTTCCTTCTTCTTATTCCTTAGCCTCCTCCCTAGATGAGAGGAGGGTTTACCCTATTGTCCATGTCCGTCATGGCAACCAAAGGGCAGGAGCTCCTCCGAGATTGGATCTATCTCTTTGTTCCTCTTCTCTTTTCGCTATTGTGTTCTGGCCCTTCGCCATTTCTTAAATATCCGGAGATCCGTAACTTTGATCGAGCTGAAATTTTGAGTGGATTTTTATTGCGAAAATATCTTTCTTGCAGCGAAAGTAGGTCCCCAACTGACTTAAGGGGGGCTACAAGTCATAAGGGCGTGGCTAACCCCCCTAGCCGCGCCCTGTTGGCTTGTGCCTCCGCCGCGCATCGTGTTGCGTTGATTCTTCTTCCCAAAATTCACATATATTCCAAAAAATCTCTATAAATTTTTATCGTGTTTGGACTTGGTTTCGTATGGAATTTTTGTGAAACAAAAAACACAGAAAAAACAGGAACTCACACTGGGCACTGGATAAGTAAGTTAGTCCCAAAAATAACATAAAATGTTGCCAAAAGTATGCTAAAGTTGTAGACATTGGCATGAAATAATCAAAAATTATAGATATGACAGAGACGTATCAGCATCGCCAAGCTTACTTCCTACTTGTCCTCGAGTAGGTAAATGATAAAAAAGATATTTTTTATGTGGAATGCTCCCTAACATAATCTTGGACAAATGTCTAATCATGGCATGAATATTAAGATACAAGTGATTCAAAGCAGTATCTATCATTTGACAAAAAGACATCCATACTCAGGTTTACTAGGAAACAGTTATGTATTTTCAAACTAACAATGTTAAAGAATGATATCCCTACAAAATCCTATAGCTTGTCATACTTGTACTTCCTAGCATAAAGTATAAATCATGAGCACCCCCGTGTCAAACCAAGCAATTGGATCGTACTTTTTAATGCGCTTCAGCTTTTTATTACTCACTCAATACATGAGCATGAACCATGGATATAGCATAAAGGTGTAGTGGAATATGGTGGTAGGTTTCAAAAGGTAAAAGTGGAGAAGAAAGTCTCGCATCAACTAGGCATATCAATGGGCTATGGAGATGTCCATCAATAGATATCAATGCAAGGAGTAGGGGTTGCCATGCAATGGATGCACTAGAGCTATAGTGTATGAAAGATCGACTGAAGCTAAGTGGGTGTGCATCCAACTTTCTTACTCATGAAGACCTCGGGCATTTGAGGAAGCCCATCATCGAAATATACAAGCCAAGTTCTATAATGAAAGATTCCCACTAGCATACAAAAATGACAAAACAAGAGACTCTCTATATGAAGAACATGCTGCCACTTTGAGGCACATGTGTGGTAAAGGATAGTATCAAAATCTCTTATCTATTTTTATGTCATTTATTTGTTCAGTTACTATTATTATTATTCTGGATGGGATTTTTGCTCTCTTTTTTTCCTTCCCCATTTTTTTGTGGTGGGCTCATTTGGCCTCCCCCATTTTTCGTTTTTCGTCCGGAGTCTCATCCCAAATTGTGGGGGAATCATATTATTCACCATCCTTTCTTCACTGGAACAATTCTCTAATAATGATGATCATCACACTTTTATTTACTTACAACTCAATATTGAAAAACTGATAGGATGATATGACTCTATATGAATGCCTCTGGCAGTGTACGAGGATGAGCAATGATTTAACGTAGCAAAAGATATAAAAATGGACAAGCCATCAAAATATCATGCTAGCTATCTTATGATCATGCAAAGCAATATGACAATGAATGCTCAAGTCATGTATATGATGGTGATGGAAGTTGCATGACAATGTATCTCAGAATGGCCATGGAAATGCCATGATAGGTAGGTATGCTGGCTGTTTTGAGGAAGATATAATGAGGCTTATGTGCAACATAGCATATCATGTCACGGGGTTTGGATGCACCGGCGAAAGTTGGCCCGATCCTCAAGGTGAGAATGGGCAATGCACGGTACCGAAGAGGCTAGCAAATATGTGGAGGTGAGAGTGCGTATACCCATGGACTCACATTTGTCATAGAGAACTCACATATCTATTGCAAGATTTTATTAGCTCTCTCAAGCAAAGAACTACTCGCGTGCCCCTAGGTAGGAGATTGGTAGGAGTAAACCATCGTGCGCCTCCGATTATAATACCACAAATGAATTCAGTCAAGGATAAATTATGCTCCAGTCTTCATCGCATGACTAGAGACTATACGTAAATGATCCGAGAATCACAAACCTCAACATAAATATTGTTACTAATCCACAATCATCCACTAGTGCACCCACATATTGCTATCTTAATGTGGTAAAACTATTGCAGGGAATCAAACATATCATATTCGACGACCTACAAGTTTTATGTAGGATTTATTACTAACCATGTAAAGGAACAATTCCTGTTGACTCTCTAAATAGGTTGAAAGGATCGTTATGGTTGACTAGAGGGGGGGGGGTTGAATAGGCAACGACCACTTTTTACTAAATCTTAACAAGTTAGGGTTAGCAACATAAAGGTTCTCTAAAATGACAACTAGGTGATGAACCTATATGATGCTACCAACTATAATCACTAAGGCAAGTAAGAGATAGTCTACAACAAAAACATACACAATGTAAAGATTAGAGATAACCGCAAGTGGAACCAATGAAGACGAGGATGTGTTACCGAAGTTCCTTCCCTTTGACAGGAAGTACGTCTCCGTTGGAGCGGTGTGGAGGCACAATGCTCCCCAATAAGCCACTAGGGCCACCGTATTCTCCTCACGCCCTCACACAATGCAAGGTGCCGTGATTCCACTATAGGTGCTCTTGAAGGAGGTGACCGAACCTTTACAAACAAGGTTGGGGCAAACTCCACACAAAGCTTGGAGGCTCCCAACAAGACCACGGAGCTTCACCACAATGGAATGTGGCTCCAAGGTGACCTTAACCATCTGGGGTGCTCAAACACGCAAGAGTAACAAGATCCGCAAGGGATTAGTGGGGGGGGGAATCAATTTTCTCTTGGTGGAAGTGTAGATCTAGGCCTTCTCAACCAATCCCTAGGAAATCAATAAGTTTGATTGGCTAGGGAGAGGGATCAGGCACTTTTGAGCTTAGGGAGCAACAATGGAGCTTGGGAAGGTCAAAGGTAGGGTTCTTGAGCAAGAAGAACCCTTTATATAGCGGGGGGGGCATCCAACTGTTTTCCCACTTACAGCACGAGCCCAGTGGTACTACCGCTGGCTGCAGCGGTACTACCGCCGGCTGCAGCGGTACTACCGCTGAGCCCAAGGTAGCGCCAAGATACTACCGGGCCAACCACCTCCAAGAAAGTCTTCGCAAAAAGTCCGACGAAGTACAACCGGAAGGATGGCCGTACTAAAGTCCTGGAGCGGTACTACCGCTGACCAGGGGCGGTACAACCGCTGGGACAGCGGTACTACCGCTAGGGCTAGCGGTACTACCGCTAGGGCGAGCGGTACTACCGCCAGGAGACCTTTTTGCGAGACGAGAAAATACGAGAGGTGGGAAAAGCTCCAAAGTTGATGGGGAAGGGAGATGGAGAAAAAGTGTGTGCGTGCAAGATTGATTCCACCCAAACCTTCCCTATACGGATCCCCTCTTAATAGTACGACATTCCTACAACTCAAAAACCACCAAAGGGAATCGTAGAAGACACCGTGCTTCTATTCACGGAGGGTGCCGAATCGTCTTGTGCCTTTGTCATGTATTATCTGAAATGCTCAATGCACACGATTAGTCCATTAAGGTGCTGTCATCAATCACCAAAATTACTTAGGCATAAATATGCCCTAACAATCTCCCCCTTTTGGTGGATTGATGACAATACCGGATTTGCACAGTAGAAAGCATGTGATCATAAAGATAATTTAATAGAGATAATTGAAGAGCATATGACTCACAGCATATGATAAAAATAGGTCTCACAATAAAAACAAGTCTCACATCACACGTTGTAAAGATAGCAAATACGATCAAACCAAGTTCAAAGCAAACACGATAAAGATAAAGCAAAGCAAATCCAACTCCTTGACTCTCTGCCCCTTTGGCACCAAGACACCAAAAAGGGGCACACCTAAGACACAGGTGGTCACTCCTCATCCCCAGACTCATTCGTGGCATCCGGATCCTGCTCGTCCTGCTCCTCCTCAATGTCCTCCTCAGAAGCCTCCTCCTCAACATCAGACCCATTCCACTGGTAACCTTGAGCCCTCATCCAGTCAGTCTCTGGAGTGATGTCGTCCTCTGAGCCGCTTGAGATTGCCACATCAAGGGTCCTTAAGACACGCTTGTGCCTCTGACGGTTCTCCTTCTGGGCCACATGATACTGATATTGTCCCTTGGCCTGCATACAGAAGAGAGTCTTCATCTGATCCTTCAGCTTCACAGCCCAAGATGGCATAGCAGAAGAGCGGGAATGCGAAGCAGATCCTCCTCCAGCAGCAGTCTCTGTGTCCGTATCCATGGGCTGAGAAGAAGTTGATGGGTTGGCCCATTTGTCCTTTATACGCAGCTTGATAGGATCATGCACAAAATAGTCAGCTTGAATAGGGAAGGGATCTATCAGATAGATATCGTTCCACCTCTTCTGAATATAGGCAAATAGGTAAGGCCCATAGATGGGAACCTTACGGTTCATGATGCAACTCCAGAGCTCATGGAACATCACATGAGATATGTCAAGAGGCGCAGTATCCTTAGTCCTTGCCACCTCACACAGCAGAAGATCTCAGCGAGATGACCATGCACCTCGTCCTTGTTGCCAATACGAGGGAACATGGAGTTGCGGAAGATCCGATGCATGATATCCAGATGCGTGGGGAGCACACCTTTTTTGATGTAAAGTTGTTGAAGCCTGTCCTTGGGAGTGGAAGTAGACGAAGCTGTAGCATGAGGACGCATCCCAAGAACATTTTCTTCCCCCTGGAAGTCGACGTTGAGGAACTGCATGAACTCCATCCAAGAACCAGTCAGCTTCTGATTACCGGTCATACAGGTCATGGTGCGCTCCTCATCCGGTTGAAAGTGAGCAGTGACATAAAACTGGGCCACAATATCTGGATCGAAGTCCTTTATGAAAGTGATGATATTTGTAAGGCCAAGCTTTTCAATTAAGGAGAGAGCCTCGCTAAAGTAGTCCGGATGCCGCCGAAGGTGAGCGAGGTCGATCCACTGCACTGGGACGAAGATCTTCTTGAAGAGCACGATGATGTCACGATAGATCATTGCCTGTTCCGTGACCAAACATGATCGACGTTCTTGAGATGAACCTTGTCATCACCATAGGGATCACGAGTGCGGAGTGCCAGAAAATCCTTAGGGGCCATAGTGAGAACATTGAGCCCTTTGGACTTGGTGGCAGTCTTCTTGAAGGACCTCTTCTTAGGATTCAGACTCGAAGTTGTGGAACCTTCTGGAGCCTCTGGAGTGCGATACTGCTTTGGTTGGGTGTTACATGCTTTGGTTGGGGGTTGACTTTCAGGTCTAGACATATTTGAATCCACAAAAACTACTAGATTCGTTTCAAGAAATCCACGGCTAATAAATAAACTCATTACAAGAATCACCATAACCCTAACACATGTGGAACTCGAGATCATCTAGATGGAGACAAGCCTAGTCAATGGGATCCAAGTTCTAGATCAAATCCATGACATGTATGATAAGAGCTATTAGATCTAAAACATGGAGAACTAGGGCATGTAAAAATATTTGTGATACGTCTCCAACGTATCTATAATTTTTGATGGTTTCATGCTATTATCTTGTCAAACTATGGATGTTTTGCATGCATTTTATTTATTTTTTGGGACTAACTTATTAACTCAGTGCCAAGTGGCAGTTCCTGTTTTTTCCATGTTTTGACCCCTTTCAGAGGAGATTTTGAAACGGAGTCCAAACGGAAGAAAATCCCCGAAAACATTTTTTTGGAACAAAAGAAGATCGGAGAACTTGGGAGCCCAGCCAGAAGAGCCCCAGGGGCCCCACAAGCCCCCACCCCGCGGCCAGGGGGGCGCGCCATCTAGGCTTGTGGCCCCCCTGGAGGTCCCCTGACCTAGATCTTTCGCCTATACAATCCCATATATTCCAGAAAAAATCAAGAGACAATCGCAATCACTTTTCCCCCACCGCAAGCTTCTGTCTCCGCAAGATCCCATCTGGGGCACGTCCTGGTGCCCTGCCGGAGGGGGGATTCGGACACGGAGGGCTTCTTCATCAACACCATGACCTCTCCGATGATGCGTGAGTAGTTCACCATAGACCTACGGGTCCATAGCTAGTAACTAGATGGCTTCTTCTCTCTCTTGGATCTTCAATACAAAGTTCTCCATGATCTTCATGGAGATCTATCCGATGTAATCTTCTTTTGCGGTGTGTTTGTCGAGATCCGATGAATTGTGGATTTATGATCAGATTATATATGAATCTTATTTGAGTTTCTTCTGATCTCTCTTATGCATGATTTCATATCCTTGTAATTCTCTTCGAGTTGTGGGTTTTGTCTGCCCAACTAGATCTATGATTCTTGCAATGGGAGAAGTGCTTGGTTTTGGGTTCATACCGTGCGGTGACCTCACCCAGTGACAGAAGGGGTAGCGAGGCACGCATTGTGTTGTTGCCATCAAGGGTAAAAAGATGGGGTTTTCATCATTGGTTTGAGATTATCCCTCTACATCATGTCATCTTGCTTAAAGCGTTACTCTGTTCGTCATGAACTCAATACACTATATGCATGCTGGATAGCGGTCGATGTGTGGAGTAATAGTAGTAGATGCAGAAAGTATCGGTCTACTTGTCTCGGACGTGATGCCTATATGCATAATCATTTCCTTAGATATCGTCATGACTTTGCGCGGTTCTATCAATTGCTCGACAGTAATTTGTTCACCCACCGTGATACTTGCTATTTTGAGAGAAGCCTCTAGTGAACACTATGGCCTCAGGGTCTACTCCACACCATATTTTCAGCCGTACACTTTTTACTTCGTTACACTTTCCGCCTTGAGATCTCACTTTGCAAACAATCTTGAAGGGATTGAGAACCCCTTTGAAGCGTTGGGTGCAAGCTTGTTTGTGTTTGCGCAGGTACTATGGACTTGACGAGACCCTCCTTCTGGATTGATACCTTGGTTCTCAAACTGAGGGAAATACTGCTCCAGTGCTGCATCACCCTTTCCTCTTCAAGGGAAAAACCAACGCAAGCCCACTCTCCGTCAACGTGTCAATTTATGGCACTGTTGTTTGAGAAGTAGCAGAAGGATTTCTGGCGCTGTTGCTGGGGAGGAAGATCAAGTCAAGAACTCATCCAAGTAGGTGTCGCAAACTCATCTCTTGCATTTATTTTCTTTGCCAGTTGCCTCTCGTTTTCCTCTCCCCCACTTCACCAATTTGCCTTTTTCGTTCGCCTATTCGTTTGCCCTTTTTCTCGCCTGCTCTTTGTTTGCTTGTGTGCTTGCTTGCTGAAGTCACCATGAACGAAAACACCAAACTTTGTGACTTCTCGAATACTAATAATAATGATTTTATTAGTACTTCGATTGCTCCCGCCACTAGTGCGGAGTCATACAAAATCAATGCCGCTTTGCTGAATCTTGTTATGAAAGAGAAATTCTCTGGCCTTCCTAGTGAAGATGCCGCATCCCATCTCAATACCTTCATTGAGCTTTGCGATATGAAAAAGTAAAAAGATGTGGATAATGACGTGATTAAATTGAAGCTTTTTTCCTTTCTCGTTGCGAGATCGCGCAAAAACTTGGTTTTCTTCTTTGCCCAAAAATAGTATCGATTCTTAGGATAAGTGCAAAGATGCTTATATATCCAAGTATTTTCCGTCGGCTAAGATCATCTCTCTCCGTAATGATATCATGAATTTCAAGCAACTTGATCATGAACACGTTGCACAAGCTTGGGAGAGAATGAAATTAATGATTAGAAATTGTCCCGCTTATGGCTTGAGTCTTTGGATGATTATCCAAATCATTTACGCTTGCTTGAATTTCGCTTCTAGAAATATCTTGGACTCCGCCTCAGGTGGAACGTTCATGGAAATCACGTTAGGAGAAGCTACAAAGCTCTTCGACAACATCATGACAAATTACTCTCAGTGGCACACTGAAAGGTCACCTACTAGTAAGAAGGTACACGCTATAGAAGAAATTAACTCGTTGAGTGCTAAGATGGACGAGTTAATGAATTTGGTTGCTAGTAGAAGTGCTCCTTTGGATCCTAATGATATGCCTTTGTCTTCTTTGATTGAGAGTAGCAACGCTAGCTTGGATGTTAATTTGTTGGTAGGAATAACTTTCGCAACAACAATGCCTTTAGAGGAAACTATGTTCCTAGGCCTTTTCCTAGTAACTCCCCTAATAACTTTGGCAACTCCTACAACAATACTCATGGAAATTACAATAGATTACCCTCTGATCTAGAGAGTAATAGCAAAGAGTTCATCAACTCTCAAAATATTTTCAATGCGTCCATAGAGGAAAAACTACTCAAAATTGACGATTTGGCTAAGAGCGTTGATAGAATTTATTGTGATGTTGATGCTTTGAAAGTTAGATGTGCTCCTCCCGAAATCAACATGGATGAAACTTTGAAAGCTATGCGTGTTTCCATGATTGAGAGCCAAGAAAGAACCGCCCAAATTCGTGCTAGACATGAATGGCTTAAAAAGACGTGTTCTCGTGATGAGAATCACGAAGATCTTAAAGTGCTTGGTGTGACTCCCATTGAATCTTTGTTTTCTTGTGTCAAACCTAATGATTATGGGGCTGGATATGAATCCACTTTGGTTGAAAAGTGCCCCAAAGATTCGGAGTCCATCTATCTTCATGCTAAAAGCATTAAAAGTGGAGTAGAAGACGTTAAAACTTTGAGTAGTAATGAAATTACTGCCGTGGATTTCAAGGAATTCAATTATGATAGTTGCTCCTTGATTGAATGCATTTCTTTGATGCAATCCATGTTAAACTCTGCACACGCTTATAGCCAAAACAAAGCCTTTACCGATCATATCGTCGAAGCAATGATAAAAGATCTTGAAGAGAAACTTGAATTGGAAGTCTCTATCCCTAGAAAGCTTCATGATGAGTGGGAACCTACCATAAAAATCAAAATCAAAAACTATGAGTGCAATGCTTTGTGTGATTTGGGTGCTAGTGTTTCCGCGATTCCAAAGTCTTTATGTGATATTCTGGGTTTTAATGAGATTGAAGAGTTTTCTCTTAATTTGCATCTTGCTGATTCTACTATCAAGAAACCCATGGGAAGGATCAATGATGTTCTTATTATTGCAAATAGGAACTATGTACCTGTGGATTTCATTGTACTTGACACTGATTGCAATCCTTCATGCCCTATTATTCTTGGTAGACCTTTCCTAAGGACTATCGGTGCTATCATCGATATGACGGAAGGGAATATTAGATTTCAATTTCCTTTAAGGAAGGACATGGAACACTTTCCTAGAAATAAGATAAGATTGCCTTATGAATCCATGATGAGGGCCACTTATGGTTTGAACACCAAAGACGACGATACATGATTCTATCGCTTCTATGCCTAGCTAAGGGCGTTAAACAACAGCGCTTGTTGGGAGGCAACCCAATGAATTTATCTTTTTTTTTCTGTTTTGTTGCGTCCACACTTTCATAATTCTGTTGTTATTGTGCTTTTGTGTTTCTTTTTGTGTTTGAGCCAAGCAAAGCCTTTATGACTAGTCTTGGTAATGGTTGTTTGATCTTGCTGGAAAAAGACAGAAACTTTTCGCTCACGAGATGATTTTTCATTTTTATTCAGAAAGAGCTTTTGATTTGGTTATTTTTGCTGCTGATTACATGCTTTTTCCCGAGACCGTCGTAATTTTTCAGATGTTTTGAGGTACCAGAAGTATACGAAGTATACGGATTGCTACATACTGGTCTGTTTTTGACAGATTCTGTTTTTGTTGAGTTGGTTGCTTGTTTTGATGAAACTATGGTTAGTATCGGGGGGTACTAGCCATGGAAAAGTGAGAATACAGTAGCCCTTCATCAATGTAGATAGAATTCAAGTTTGCTACAGTACCAAAAGAAGTGGCAGTTTGTTTCCTTGCACTAATGTTATCACAAGTTTCTGTTTAAGTTTTGTGTTGTGAAGTTTTCAAGTTTTGGGTGATGTTCTCATGGACAAAGAGATAAAGAGTGGAAAGAGCTCAAGCTTGGGGATGTCCAAGGCATCCCAATCCAAATTCAAGGACACCAAAAAGCTCAAGCTTGGGGATGCCCCGGGAAGGCATCCCCTCTTTCGTCTTCAATCCATCGGTAACATTACTTGGAGCTATATTTTTATTCACCACATGATATGTGTTTTTCTTGGAGCGTCTTGTATCTTAGGAGTCTTTTATTTTTGTTGTGTCACAATCATCCTTGCTGCACACCTTTTTGAGAGAGAGAAACATGCACTCATCGTGATTTTTGCTAGAATGCTCATAGTGCTTCACTTATATCTTTTGAGCTAGATACTTTTGCTCTAGTGCTTCACTTATATCTTTTGAGCTTGATACTTTTGCTCTATGTGCTTCACTTATATATTTAGAGCACGACGGTGTGTGACTTGGTAGTTGGCTTATGCTATGAAAGTAGTCCCAAATGTGCTAGATACCCAAAGAGGATGCAAAAACCTCCATCTTCATGTGCATTGAGTAGTAAGAGATCGATTCCTCTCAATTAGTTTTGAGACGTGGATTCGGTAATATTAAGAGTTATGTTAGTAGGGTGTTGTGAATCTAGAATTACTTGTGTTGAAGTTAGTGATTCCCGTAGCATGCACGTATGGTGAACTGCTATGTTAGGAAGTCGGAGCATAATTGATCTATTGATTTTCATCCTTTGTGTTGAGGTCGGGATCGCGCGATGGTTTACACCTACCAACCCTTCCCCTCGTAGTATGCGTCTAGCACTTTGTTTTGATTACTAATAAAAACTTCCGCAACAAGTATGTGAGTTCTTTATGACTAATGTTGAGTCCATGGATTATACGCACTTTCACTTTCCACCATTGCTAGCCTCTCTAGTGCCGCGCAATTCTCACCGGTGCACAAACCCACCAAATTCCTTCCTCAAAACAGCCACCATACCTACCTACTATGGCATTTTCATAGCCATTCCGAGATATATTTCCATGCAACTCCCACGGTTCCATCTCATGACTTGTGCCTTCACTCTCATATTGCCATTGCATGATTGTAAGATAGCTAGCGAGATGTTTCAACGTCATACGCCATGCTAGATCGTTGCACATCCCGGTACACTGCCGGAGGCATTTCCTATGGAGTCATCATCATTGTGACCTTTGAGCTGTGAGTAAATAAAAGTGTGACGATCATCATTATTACAGCATTGTCCCATGTGAGGAAAAAAAAGAGGCCAAAGAGCCCAAAAACAAAAAAAGGGGAGAAAAAAGAGAGGCCTAAGAGCCCAAATAATAAAAAAAAGAGAAAAAGAGAGAAGGGACAATGCTACTATCTTTTTCCACACTTGTGCTTCATGTAGCACCATGTTCTTCATGATTGAGAGCTTCTTAATTTGTCACTACCATATGCTAGTGGGAATCTTCGTTTTATAACTTGGCTTGTATATTCCAATGATGGGCTTCCTCAAAATTGCCCTAGGTCTTCGTGAGCAAGCAAGTTGGATGCACACCCACTAGTTTTCCTCTTGAGCTTTCACATACTTATAGCTCTAGTGCATATCTTGTATAGCAATCCCTACTCATTCACATTGATATCTATTAATGGGCATCTTCATAGCCTATTGATATGCCGAGTCAATGTGACCATCCCCTCATTTTTGTCTCACAACCACCACAACACTCTATTCCACCTATAGTGCTATATCCATGGCTCATGCTCATGTATTGCGTGATAGTTACAAAAAGTTTGAGAAAGTAAGAGTGCGAAAACAATTACTTGGCCAATTCTGGGGTTGTGCATGATTTACATAAGTTGTGTGAGGATGATGGAGCATAGCCAGACTATATGATTTTGTAGGGATAAATTTCTTTGGCCTTGTTATTTTGAAAGTTCATGATTACTTTGCTAGTTTGCTTGAAGTATTATTGTTTTCATGTCAATAGCAAACTATTGTTTTGAATCTTACGGATCTGAACATTCATGCCACGTGAAAGAAGTTGCAAAGGACAACTATGCTAGGTAGCATTCCACATCAAAAATTCATTCTTTATCACTTCCCTACTCGAGGACGAGCAGGAGTTAAGCTTGGGGATGCTTGATACGTCTCCAACGTATCTATAATTTTTGATGGTTTCATGCTATTATCTTGTCAAACTTCGGATGTTTTGCATGCCTTTTATTTATTTTTTGGGACTAATTTATTAACTCAGTGCCAAGTGCTAGTTCCTGTTTTTTCCATGTTTTTGACCCCTTTTAGAGGAGATTTTGAAATGAAGTCCAAACGGAAGAAAATCCCTGAAAAGATTTTTTTTGGAACGAAAGAAGATCGGAGAACTTGGGAGCCAAGCTAGAAGAGCCCCAGGGGCCCCAGAAGAGCCCTAGGGGCCCCAGAAGCCCCCACCCCGTGGCCAGGGGGGCCGCGCCATCCAGGCTTGTGGACCCCCTGGAGGTCCCCTGACCTAGATCTTTCGCCTACACAATCCCATAAATTCCAAAAAAAATCAAGAGACGATCACAATCACTTTTCCGCCGCCGCAAGCTTCTGTCTCCGCAAGATCCCATCTGGGGCACGTCCTGGTGCCCTGTCGGAGGGGGGGGGGCTTCGGACACTGAGGGCTTATTCATCAACACCATGACCTCTCCGATGATGCGTGAGTAGTTCACCATAGACCTATGGGTCCATAGCTAGTAACTAGATGGCTTCTTCTCTCTCTTGGATCTTCAATACAAAGTTCTCCATGATCTTCATGGAGATCTATCCGATGTAAACTTCTTTTGCGGTGTGTTTGTCGAGATCCGATGAATTGTGGATTTATGATCAGATTATCTATGAATCTTATTTGAGTTTCTTCTGATCTCTCTTATGCATGATTTCATATCCTTGTAATTCTCTTCGAGTTGTGGGTTTTGTCTGGCCAACTAGATCTATGATTCTTGCAATGGGAGAAGTGCTTGGTTTTGGGTTCATACCATGTGGTGACCTCACCCAGTGACACAAGGGGTAGCGAGGCACGCATCGTGTTGTTGCCATCAAGGGTAAAAAGATGGGGTTTTCATCATTGGTTTGAGATTATCCTCTATATCATGTCATCTTGCTTAAAGCGTTACTCTGTTCGTCATGAACTCAATACACTAGATGCATGCTGGATAGCGGTCGATGTGTGGAGTAATAGTAGTAGATGCAGAAAGTATCGGTCTACTTGTCTCGGACGTGATGCCTATATGCATAATCATTGCCTTAGATATCGTCATGACTTTGCGCGGTTCCATCAATTGCTCGACAGTAATTTGTTCACCCACCGTGATACTTGCTATTTTGAGAGAAGCCTCTAGTGAACACTATGGCCCCCAGGGTCTACTCCACACCATATTTTAGCCTTACACTTTTTACTTCGTTGCACTTTCCGCCTTCAGATCTCACTTTATAAACAATCTTGAAGGCATTGACAACCCCTTTGAAGCGTTGGGTGCAAGCTTGTTTGTGTTTGCGCCGGTACTCTGGACTTGACGAGACCCTCCTTATCTATCGATACCTTGGTTCTCAAACTGAGGGAAATAATTACTGCTCCTGTGTTGCATCACCCTTTGCTCTTCAAGGGAAAAACCAACACAAGCCCAGTCTCCGTCAACGTGCCAATTTGTGGCACTGTTGTTTGAGAAGTAGCAATTTGCAATGAAGAACATTAGACCTAAAATCCCCTAATATATCTCCCTCGTTCCATCCAAAAACTAAGCACATAGCATATCCATGGATCCAAATCACCAAGCTCCTAACCCTAGAAACAAACACACCAACCAAGAGAAGAAGGGGAGGAGCTTTACCGGAGTCCATGGCACTTGATGGAGGAAGGAGGAGGGGAGCAAACCCTCCAACTGAAAGGAGAGGAGGGGATCCATAGAGAGAGATCTAAAACGGGGGAGTTCGGTGTAGAGGGAGAGAGAGCCATGAGGAAGAAGAAGTAGGGCAAGAAAAAATGGCTCCCCCTCCTTTATATAGTCCAAGGGGTACGAGCCTAGCGGTAGTACCGCTGAGTCATGGCGGTAGTACCGCCGTCCTCGCAGTAGTACCGCTCCCCCTGGCGGTAGTACCGCTGGGGTCATAGCGGTAGTGCCACCGTCCTGGCGGTAGTACTGCTCCCCCTTGAGACAGCCCTAAATATCCCTAGTCAAGCCACGATAGACTCGGGTCCTGGCGGTAGTACCGCTGGGGTCCTAGCGGTAGTACCACGGCAAAAGGCACAACGAGACATAGGACTTTGTGGAAATGATGTGGGCAACGACTAGTCAGTGTAGACAAAAAGGTAACACGGGCAAGATATACTGACTAGACATTTTGTATCCTTTCTTCAACAAGAGAGAAAGGTGGGAGGTGGCCGGAGCCACCTATGTTTGAGACAAAGGTATGACACCGCGAAGAATTATCCTTGGGTTCATGACCAACGCTCGTCTTTGAAGCACAAGTGCCATTTAATAATGGCCAAAGTGAAAGACTTGATCGATTTATGCATAATGGGGGGAGGGAAAGTTCATTGAGAGAACAACACTCCCCCTATGTCCATGCCTACACCTAGAACAAGATATAATGCAGAGTGGGGTGCAGAGGGCCTAGTTTCAATCCACATTACTTGAATCAATGATATTTAGCTCATGCCTTAACTCCCAGAACCTTGCTTCATCTAGGGGCTTAGTGAAAATATCTGCAAGTTGCTCTTCAGTGTTGATGAAGTGAACCTCAATATCACCTCGCTTGATATGTTCACGAATGAAGTGATGGCGAATATCAATGTGCTTGGTCTTGCTCTGTTGCACCGGATTGAGGGAAATCTTGATAGCACTTTGATTGTAACATAGAAGAGGCACTTTGTCACAAGTGACACCGTAATCCTTTAAAGTTTGCCTCATCCATAGCAACTGTGCACAACAACTTGCAGCTGCCACATACTCAGCCTCGGTGGAAGATAGTGAGACACAATTCTGCTTCTTTGAAGACCAAATTACCACTGAACGACCAAGGAATTGACATCCTCTAGAAGTTGACTTCCTCTCCACACAGTCTCCTGCCCAATCTGAGTCAGAATAGCCCACTAGGTTGAATGTGGCTCCTTTGGGATACCATAGACCAAAGATTGGGGTATGAGCCAAATATCGAAAGATTCGCTTAACAACCATATAATTGCTTTATTTTGGTGCAGATTGAAACCATGCACAAATCCCTACACTCAACATGATATCCGGTCTAGATGCACAAAGGTAAAGAAGGGATCCAATCATGGAGCGATATACCTTTTGATCCACCGCTTTACCATTGGGATCACTATCAAGCTTGCATTTTGTTGGCATTGGAAACTTGACCGGCTTGACATCCTCTAGCTCGAACCTCTTGAGCATGTCTTGAGTGTACTTGGCTTGTTTTATGAAGGTACCTTCTAAGCCTTGTTTAATCTCGAACCCGAGGAAGTACTTCAACTCACCCATCATACACATCTCAAATTTCTCGGTCATTAGTGCAACAAATTCTTCATTGAAAGATTCGTTAGGGGAACCAAAAATGATATCATCAACATATAGTTGGCATATGAACAAATCCACTTTGACCTTCTTGGTAAAAAGAGTGGGATCTATCTTCCCAATTTCAAACCCATGATCTTGTAACAACTCAGTAAGGTACTCATACCACACACGTGGGGCTTGTTTAAGGCCATAGAGTGCCTTATTAAGTTTGTACACATGATTGGGGAGATTGGATTGTTCGAACCCCGGGGGTTGTTTGACATAGAGCAACTCATTTAAAGGACCATTAAGAAAAGCACTCTTCACATCCATTTGTTGTAATTAGAAATTATGATGAGAAGCAAATGCAAGCAGCATGCGGATAGATTCTAGACGAGCAACATGGGCAAAGGTTTCACGATAGTCGATACCCTCGACTTGGGAGTAGCCTTGAGCCACCAATCTTGCCTTGTTTTGAACCACAATCCCATTGGCATATTGCTTGTTTTTGAAGATCCATTTGGTCCCGATGACATTATGTTCCTCCTTTGGTCTTGGCACTAAATTCCAAACTTGATTACGCTCGAAGTTGTTGAGTTCTTCATGCATGGCCATAAGCCAATCCTCATCATCAAGCGCTTTCTGTACCTGTTGAGGTTCACAATATGAAACAAACGCGTGATGCTCACAATAATTCCAAATTTGTTGACGAGTGGATACTCCCCTTTTCAACTGCCAATCACATTCTTCATAATATGCAACTTGACTCTCAGCTTGTTTGCAATCTTGGCTGCGCGACGCTCCAAGAGTTCTGCATTGGATAACGGGGGAGCATCGACTTGATTACTTTGCTTGGCCTTGCGTTTTGATCCTTCCTTGGCATCAGTAGCCCTCTTAGGTGCCGCAAAAGGGAATTGAGAGACAACATCCTGATCAACTTGATTTTCGACTTGAGCAGGCTCACTGGTTTGTCCTTGATCTTGTGGTTGCTCTTGATCTTGATCTTGTGCTTCTATTTGGTCTGGATCTTGTAGTTGCACTTGATCTTGATCTTGATCAGATTCGTAACCTTGTGTAAGCACTTGGACATCATGGGGCACATCACCATCTTTGAGCAATTGATCTTGTCCTTGAGCTTGTTCAACTGGTTGAGGGTTTTCTCTTTGTTCATCGGAAGCGTGTGGGGGCTTGTGAGGATGATGGCTCCACTTGAGTAGAGCATTGTCCTTCTCCTTCGGCCACAAGGGGTTCCTCAATGGGGAGTATTTGACCAATCCCCATTCTTCTTATGGCTTGGGGAGGAATTTCATCACCTACATCATAGAGATCACTTTGCTCCACTTGGGAGCCATTATTTTCATCAAACTCCATGTTACACGTTTCCTCAATGAGCCCGATGGACTTGTTGAGGACACGGTAAGCATGATAATTTGTAGCATAACCAACAAAGATGCCCTGTTGAGCTCTAGAATCAAATTTAGCTAAACGTGCACCTTTCTTGAGAATGAAACACTTACACCCGAATACCCGGAAGTACTTGAGATTGGGTTTGTTTCCGGTGAGAATCTCATATGGGGTCTTGTTCAAGCCTTTGCGGATATAGAGCCGATTGGATGCATGACATGCTGTGTTGATGGCTTCGGCCCAAAAGTTATATGGAGATTTGAATTCCGCCATCATTGTTCTTGCCGCGTCCATCAACGTCCGGTTCTTCCTTTCCGCCACACCATTTTGTTGAGGGGTGTATGGTGATGAATATTGATGTTTTATTCCCTCATAACCTAGAAACTCATCCAAGGTGTAGTTCTTGAACTTGGTGCCGTTGTCACTTCTAATCATCAAAATCTTTGCTTCATGTTGGCGTTGAGCTTCATTAGCAAAGTTGATGACAGTTTGTTGAGTCTCACTCTTCCTCTTGAACAAATATACCCAGGTGTATCTTGAGTAGTCATCAACAATCACCAAGTAGTACTTTCTTCCCCCAAGACTATCAAATGATGGAGGACCAAAGAGATCCATATGAAGGAGCTCCAACGGCCTCTTAGTGTAAATTAGAGTCATTGGACGATGAGCAGTTTCATGAATCTTCCCTTCAATGCAGGCACTGCAAGCACGATCTCTGGCAAAACTCACATTTGTTAGTCCATGAATATGGTCCCCTTTGAGGAGATTTTGCAAAGATCTCATATTGACATGAGCTAGTCGGCGATGCCAAAGCCGGCCCACATCAACTTTAGCCATTACACAAGTCGTAGTCTTAGTGGGTCGCTTTGAAAAGTTCACCACATAGAGACCATTTTGTTGGAAATATGCCCTAGAGGCAATAATAAAATGGTTATTATCATATTTCCTTATTCATGATAATCGTCTATTGTTCATGCTATAATTGTATTAACAGGAAACAGTAATACATGTGTGAATAAATAGATCACAATGTGTCCCTAGCAAGCCTCTAGTTGGCTAGCTCGTTAGTCAATAGATGATCATGGTTTCCTGATCATGGGCATTAGATGTCATTGATAACGGGATCACATCATTAGGAGAATGATGTGATGGACAAGACCCAATCCTAAGCATAGCACTAGATCGTATTGTTCGTATGCTAAAGCTTTTCTAATGTCAAGTATCTTTTCCTTCGACCGTGAGATTGTGCAACTCCCCGATACCGTAGGAGTGCTTTGCGTGTATCAAACGTCATAACGTAACTGGGTGACTATAAAGGTGCACTACGGGTACCTCCGAAAGTGTCTGTTGGGTTGGTATGAATCGAGATCGGGATTTGTCACTCCGTGTGACGGAGAGGTATCTCTGGGCCCACTCGGTAGAACATCATCATGAGCTCAATGTGACTAAGGAGTTAGTCACACGATGACGTGCTACGGAACGAGTAAAGAGACTTACCAGTAACGAGATTGAACAAGGTATAGGCATACCGACGATCGAATCTCGGGCAAGTTCTATACCGACAGACAAAGGGAATCGTATACGGGATTGATTGAATCCTTGACATCGTGGTTCATCCGATGATATCATCGTGGAGCAAGTGGGAGCCACCATGGGTATCCAGACCCCGCTGATGGTTATTGGCCAGAGAGGTGTCTCGGTCATGTCTGCCTGTCTCCTGAACCCGTAGGGTCTA
This sequence comes from Hordeum vulgare subsp. vulgare, assembly GCF_904849725.1. Taxonomy (NCBI): domain Eukaryota; kingdom Viridiplantae; phylum Streptophyta; class Magnoliopsida; order Poales; family Poaceae; genus Hordeum; species Hordeum vulgare. The sequence goes on along the minus strand of NC_058521.1, from coordinate 76,866,630 downwards.
CACACTTAAGGTTCGATGACGTTAGGGTTATAGGGAATTGTTATACGAGGTTACCGAAAGTTGTTCGGAGTCCCGGATGAGATCCCGGACGTCACGAGGAGCTCCGGAATGGTCCGGAGGTAAAGATTCATATATAGGACGGATGGTTTTGGACAGCGGAAGTGTTTCGGGCGTCACCGGTAACGTACCGGGACCACCGGGACCACCGGAGGTGGCCCCGGGGGTCCACCAAAGGGGGGCAACGACCCCGAGAGGCTAGATGGGCTAAGTGCGGGAGGGAACCAGCCCCTAGGTGGGTTGGTGCGCCTCCCACACCCAGCCCAATGCGCAAGTGGTGGGGAGAGGGGGCAACCCTAGGCGCAGGTGGGCCTTAGGCCCACCAGGTGGTGCGCCACACCCCCTCCCACCCTAGCCGCCGCCCCTCTCCCATCTGGCGGCCGCCGGCCCCTAGGGAGGGTACCCTAGGGGTGGCGCAGTCCTTCCCCTCCTCCTATAAATAGAGAGGGGTTTTGGCCATTGAGAGACACGGTTTTCCCTCTCTCTCGGCGCAGCCGTGCTCTTCTTCCTCCTCCTCTCTGGCGGTGCTTGGCGAAGCCCTGCCGGGAGACCTCGTCTCTCCATCGACACCACGCCGTCGTGCTGCTGGAGTTCTTCCACAACCTCTCCCTCCTCCTTGCTGGATCAAGGCGCGGGAGACGTCACCGGGCTGCACGTGTGTTGAACATGGAGGTGCCGTAGTTCGGCACTAGATCGGAATCGCTGCGAGTACGACTCCATCAACCGCGTTCTAGCAACGCTTCCTCTTAGCGACCTTCAAAGGTATGAAGATGCTCTTACCCCTCTCTCGTTGCTGGCCTCTCCATAGGAAGATCTGAATATGCGTAGGAAAATTTTGAATTTATGCTACGTTCCCCAACAGTGGCATCCGAGCCAGGTTTTCTATGCGTAGATTCTATGCACGAGTAGAACACAAAAGTTGTGGGCGATGATTTGTCAATTTGCTTGCCTCTACTAGTCTTATTCTTTTCCGGTGGTATTGTGGGATGAAGCGGCCCGGACCGACTTTACACGTACGCTTACGTGAGACTGGTTCCACCGACAGACATGCACACCGTGCATAAAGGTGGCTAGCGGGTGTCTGTCTCTCCTACTCTAGTCGGATTGGATTTGATGAAAAGGGTCCTTATGAAGGGTAAATAGCTTTGGCATATCATCGTTGTGGCTGTCACGTAGGTAAGAAGGCGTTCTTGCTAGAAACCAAAATCAGCCACGTAAAACTTGCAACAACAATTAGAGGACGTCTAACTTGTTTTTGGAGGGTTTGACATGTGATGTGATATGGCCAAGGTTGTGATGTTGCATGTATGATGTATGAGATGATCATGTTATTGTAATAGGTTTCACGACTTGCATGTCGATGAGTATGAAAACCGGCAGGAGCCATAGGAGTTGTCTTAATTTATTGTATGAGATGCAACGCCATGTGCTTACTACTTTTACTTCATTGCTAACGGTTAGCTATAGTAGTAGTGATAGTAGTAGTTGGCGTGACGACTTCACGGAGACACGATGATGGAGATCATGATGATGGAGATCATGGTGTCACGCCGGTGACGATGATGATCGTGCGATGCCTGAAGATGGAGATCGAAAGAGCAAAGATGATAATGGCCATATCATGTCACTATATGATTGCATTGTGATGTTTATCATGTTTTACATCTTATTGCTTAGAACGACGGTAGCAAAATAAGATGATCCATTTCGAGAACGTATTCCCCTAAGTGTGCACCGTTGCGAAGGTTCGTTGTCTCGAAGCACCACGTGATGATCGGGTGTGATAGATTCTAACGTTCGCATACAATGGGTGTAAGCCAGATTTACACACGCGAAACACCTAGGTTGACTCGACGAGCTTAGCATGTACAGACATGACCACGAATACAAGAGACCGAAAGGTCGAACATGAGTCATATGGTTGAATACGATCAGCATGGAGTTGCTCACCATAGTGACTAGTCCATCTCACGTGATGATCGGACATGGGTTAGTCAACATGGATCATGTATCACTTAGATGACTAGAGGGATGTCAATTTAAGTGGGAGTTCATACTTAATTTGATTAAATGAACTTAATTGTCATGAACTTAGTCTAAAAGTTATCTTTATAAATATTGTAGATGGCCAACGTCAACCTCAATTTCAACGCATTCCTAGAGAAAAACAAGCTGAAAGATGATGGTAGCAACTATGCGGACTGGGTTCGCAACTTGAAGCTCATCCTTGAAGCAGCTAAAAAGGCGTATGTCCTTGATGCACCGCTAGGTGACCCTCCCGCTCCCGCAGCAGCCCAGGACATTCTGAACGTCTGGCAAACGCGGAGTGATGACTACTCTCTGGTTAGGTGTGGCATGTTATACAGTTTAGAAACGGGGCTCCAAAGGCGTTTTGAGCAACACGGGGCATATGAGATGTTCGAGGAGCTGAAGCTAGTTTTTCAAGCTCATGCCCGCGTCGAGAGATATGAAGTCTCCGACAAGTTCTTTAGCTGTAAGATGGAGGAGAACAGTTCTGTCAGTGAGCACATACTCAAAATGTCTGGGTTATACGGTCGTCTGACTTCACTTGGAGTCGAACTTCCGGATGATGCTATAATTGACAGAATCCTCCAGTCTCTCCCACCAAGCTACAAAGGCTTTGTGCTTAACTACAACATGCAAGGGATGGAGAAGACCATTCCCGAGTTGTACTCGATGCTCAAGTCTGCAGAAGTAGAAATCAAGAAAGAGCATCAAGTGTTGATGGTCAACAAGACCACTAGTTTCAAGAAAGGCAAGGGTAAGAAGAACTTCAAGAAAGACGGCAAAGTTGTTGCGGCGCCCGGTAAGCCAGATGCCGGGAAGAAGAAAAAGAATGGACCCAAGCCTGAGACTGAGTGCTTCTATTGCAAGGGAAAGGGTCACTGGAAGCGGAACTGCCCCAAATACTTAGCGGACAAGAAGGCCGGCAACGTTAAAGGTATATGTGATATACATGATATTGATGTGTACCTTACCAGCGCTCGTAGTAGCTCCTGGGTATTTGATACCGGTGATGTTGCTCACATTTGCAACTCAAAGCAGGAACTGCGGAATAAGCAGAGACTGGCCAAGGACGAGGTGACGATGCGCATCGGGAATGGTTCAAAGGTCGATGTGATCGCCGTCGGCACGCTACCTCTACATCTACCATCGGGATTAGTTTTAAACGTTAATAATTGTTATTTAGTACCAACTTTAAGCATGAACATTGTATCAGGGTCTTGTTTAATGCGAGACGGCTACTCATTTAAGTCAGAGAATAATGGTTGTTCTATTTATACGAGTGATATGTTTTATGGTCATGCTCCGCTGGTGAATGGTTTATTCTTGATGAATCTCGATCGTGATGTTACACGTATTCATAGTGTGAGTACCAAAAGATGTAAAGTTGATAATGATAGTCCCACATACTTGTGGGACTGCCGCCTTGGGCACATCGGCGTTAAGCGCATGAAGAAACTCCATACTGATGGACTATTAGAGTCTCTTGACTTTGAATCATTTGACACATGCGAACTGTGCCTCATGGGCAAGATGACTAAGACTCCATTCTCAGGAATAATGGAGAGAGCAACCGACTTATTGGAAATAATACATACCGATGTGTGTGGTCCAATGAACGTTGAAGCTCGCGGTGGTTATCGTTATGTTCTCACTCTCACCGATGATTTGAGTAGGTATGGGTATATCTACTTGATGAAGCACAAATCTGAGACATTTGAAAAGTTCAAGGAATTTCAGAGTGAGGTTGAGAATCAACGTGACAGAAAAATCAAATGTCTACGATCTGATCGTGGAGGAGAATATTTGAGTCACGAGTTTGGCACACACCTAAGGAAGTGTGGAATCGTTTCACAACTGACGCCGCCTGGCACACCGCAACGCAACGGAGTGTCTGAACATCGTAATCGCACTTTATTAGATATGTTACGATCTATGATGTCTCTCACCGACTTACTGCTATCATTTTGGGGATACGCATTAGAAACTGCAGCATTCACTTTAAATAGGGCACCGTCTAAATCCGTTGAGACGACACCGTATGAACTATGGTTTGGCAAGAAACCTAAGTTGTCGTTTCTTAATGTTTGGGGCTGCGATGCTTATGTGAAGAAACTTCAACCAGAAAAGCTCGAACCCAAAGCGGAGAAATGCGTATTCATAGGATACCCTAAGGAAACTATTGGGTATACCTTCTATCTTAGATCCGAAGGTAAAACCTTTGTTGCCAAGAACGGATCCTTTCTAGAGAAAGAGTTTCTCTCGAAAGAAGTAAGTGGGAGGAAGGTAGAACTTGATGAGGTAATTACACCCCCTCTCGAACAGGAAAGTAGCGCAGCGCGGGAAGTTGTTCCTGTGGCGCCTACACAGACTCAAGAGGAAGTTAATGATGATGATCATGAAGCTTCGGATCAAGTTACTACTGAACCGCGAAGGTCCACAAGGGCACGCTCCGCACCAGAGTGGTACGGCAACCTTGTGATGGAAATCATGTTGTTAGACAACGGTGAACCTTCGAACTATGAAGAAGCAATGGCGGGCCCGGATTCCAACAAATGGCTTGAGGCTATGAAATCCGAGATAGGATCCATGTATGAAAACAAAGTATGGACTTTGGTGGACTTGCCCGATGACCGGCGAGCCATAGAAAATAAATGGATCTTCAAGAAGAAGACTGATGCAAACGGTAATGTAACCGTTTACAAAGCTCGACTTGTCGCAAAGGGTTTTCGACAAATTCAAGGAGTTGACTACGAAGAGACTTTCTCTCCCGTAGCGAAGCTGAAATCAGTTCGAATCATGTTAGCAATTGCCGCCTTTTATGATTATGAAATTTGGCAAATGGACGTCAAAACAACGTTCCTTAACGGGAACCTTAAGGAAGAGTTGTATATGATGCAACCAGAAGGTTTTGTCGACCCTAAGGGTGCTAACAAAGTGTGCAAGCTCCAGTGCTCCATCTATGGGCTGGTGCAGGCATCTCGGAGTTGGAACATTTGCTTTAATGAGGTGATTAAAGCGTTTGGGTTCATACAGGTTTACGGAGAAGCATGTCTGTACAAGAAAGTGAGTGGGAGCTCTGTAGCTTTCCTCATATTGTATGTGGATGACATATTATTGATGGGGAATAATATAGAGATGTTGGAGAGCATAAAGGCCTATTTGAACAAGAGTTTTTCAATGAAGGACCTTGGAGAAGCTGCATACATATTAGGCATCAAGATCTATAGAGATAGATCAAGACGCCTCATAGGTCTTTCGCAAAGTACATACCTTGACAAGATATTGAAGAAGTTCAATATGGAAAACTCAAAGAAAGGGTTCTTGCCAGTTTTGCAAGGTATGAGATTGAGTAAGACTCAGTCGCCGACCACGGCAGCAGATAGAGAGAAGATGAGTTATGTCCCCTACGCTTCAGCCGTGGGCTCTCTAATGTATGCCATGCTGTGTACCAGACCTGATATAAACCTTGCCATAAGTTTGGTAGGGAGGTACCAAAGTGATCCCGGTACGGAACACTGGACAGCGGTCAAGAATATCCTTAAGTACCTGAAAAGGACTAAGGAAATGTTTCTCGTTTATGGAGGTGACGAAGAGCTCGTCGTAAAGGGTTACGTCGACGCTAGCTTCGACACAGATCCGGATGACTCTAAGTCACAGACCGGATACATATATGTGTTGAATGGTGGGACAGTGAGCTGGTGCAGCAGCAAGCAAGAAGTCGTGGCAGCATCTACATGTGAAGCGGAGTACATAGCTGCTTCGGAAGCGGCTCATGAAGGAATTTGGATGAAGGAGCTCATCACCGACCTTGGAGTGGTTCCAAGCGTGTCGGGTCCTATGACACTCTTCTGTGATAACACTGGAGCCATTGCCATAGCCAAGGAGCCCAGGTTTCATCGGAAGACGAAGCACATCAAGCGCCGCTACAACTCCATCCAGGACCATGTCCAGAGTGGAGTGATAGATATTTGTAAAGTACACACGGATCTGAATATTGCAGACCCGTTGACTAAACCTCTTCCACGAGCAAAGCATGATCAACACCATAATGCTATGGGTGTTCGATACATCACAATGTAACTAGATTATTGATTCTGGTGCAAGTGGGAGACTGTTGGAAATATGCCCTAGAGGCAATAATAAAATGGTTATTATCATATTTCCTTGTTCATGATAATCGTCTATTGTTCATGCTATAATTGTATTAACAGGAAACAGTAATACATGTGTGAATAAATAGATCACAATGTGTCCCTAGCAAGCCTCTAGTTGGTTAGCTCGTTAGTCAATAGATGATCATGGTTTCCTGATCATGGGCATTAGATGTCATTGATAACGGGATCACATCATTAGGAGAATGATGTGATGGACAAGACCCAATCCTAAGCATAGCACTAGATCGTATTGTTCGTATGCTAAAGCTTTTCTAATGTCAAGTATCTTTTCCTTCGATCGTGAGATTGTGCAACTCCCGGATACCGCAGGAGTGCTTTGCGTGTATCAAACGTCACAGCGTAACTGGGTGACTATAAAGGTGCACTACGGGTACCTCCGAAAGTGTCTGTTGGGTTGGTATGAATCGAGATCGGGATTTGTCACTCCGTGTGACAGAGAGGTATCTCTGGGCCCACTCGGTAGAACATCATCATGAGCTCAATGTGACTAAGGAGTTAGTCACATGATGACGTGCTACGGAACGAGTAAAGAGACTTACCGGTAACGAGATTGAACAAGGTATAGGCATACCGACGATCGAATCTCGGGCAAGTTCTATACCGACAAACAAAGGGAATCGTATACGGGATTGATTGAATCCTTGACATCGTGGTTCATCCGATGAGATCATCGTGGAGCAAGTGGGAGCCACCATGGGTATCCAGACCCCGCTGATGGTTATTGGCCAGAGAGGTGTCTCGGTCATGTCTGCCTGTCTCCCGAACCCGTAGGGTCTACACACTTAAGGTTCGATGACGCTAGGGTTATAGGGAATTGTTATACGAGGTTACCGAAAGTTGTTCGGAGTCCCGAATGAGATCCCGGACATCACGAGGAGCTCCGGAATGGTCCGGAGGCAAAGATTGATATATAGGACGGATGGTTTCGGACAGCGGAAGTGTTTCGGGCGTCACCGGTAACGTACCGGGACCACCGGGACCACTGGAGGTGGCCCCGGCGGTCCACCAAAGGGGGGCAACGACCCCGAGAGGCTAGATGGGCTAAGTGCGGGAGGGAACCAACCCCTAGGTGGGCTGGTGCGCCTCCCATACCCAGCCCAATGCGCAAGTGGTGGGGAGAGGGGGCAACCCTAGGCGCAGGTGGGCCTTAGGCCCACCAGGTGGTGCGCCACACCCCCTCCCACCCTAGCCGCCGCCCCCCTCTCCCATCTGGTGGCCGCCGGCCCCTAGGGAGGGAACCCTAGGGGTGGCGCAACCCTTCCCCTCCTCCTATAAATAGAGAGGGGTTTTGGCCATTGAGAGACACGGTTTTCCCTCTCTCTCGGCGCAGCCCTGCTCTTCTTCCTCCTCCTCTGTGGCGGTGCTTGGCGAAGCCCTGCCGGGAGACCTCGTCTCTCCATCGACACCACGTCGTTGTGCTGCTGGAGTTCTTCCCAACCTCTCCCTCCTCCTTGCTGGATCAAGGTGCGGGAGACGTCACCGGGCTGCACGTGTGTTGAACACGGAGGTGCCGTAGTTCGGCACTAGATCAGAATCACTGCGAGTACGACTCCATCAACCGCGTTCTAGCAATGCTTCCGCTTAGCGATCTTCAAAGGTATGAAGATGCTCTTACCCCTCTCTCGTTGCTGGTCTCTCCATAGGAAGATCTGAATATGCGTAGGAAAATTTTGAAATTATGCTACGTTTCCCAACACATTTTCGACATATCCAACATAGGCTACTTTAAGAGTCTTGCTCCACAAAAGGACCACGGTATCAAGATTAAAGAATGTGGAAAAGCCCATAACTGCAAGTTGACGAACCGAGAGTAAATTGTAAGCAAGGGACGCAACAAGCATGACCTTCTCAATAGATAACTCTTGAGAGATGACCACCTTACCAAATCCCAATACCTTTGACGATGATGCATTGGCGAATTGGACATGGGTGGGCATAGATGGGGAAGTATGCACATCCACCACTAAGTCCTTGCTTCCGGTCATATGATTTGTTGCTCCACTATCGAGCAACCATGACACCCCACCGGAAGCAAACTCCTGCAATAGACCAAGGCTTGGTTTTAGGTACCCATTTTTGAATGGGTCCTTTAATGTTAGAGACAAGGGTCTTAGAAACCCAAATAGCCCATTCAATGGACTCATAGTAAGAACCAACAAATGTGGCATAAACATGCCCATCACCAGCACGACATAAAACACAGGAAGGATTGAGTTTGCCGGCTATGTTGGTAGGAATGGTTTTGCCCTTCTTGACGCTACCATTCTCCACCTTGTTCCTGTTCTCCTTCTGAGTCCCTTCGCCCTCTTTGACAAAGATGTCCATGAGGGTAGGGGATCGTTTGTTCCTGTTCTTCCTTTTTTCTTTTCGGCTTGGATGTAAGTACAAGTCCCTCTTTTCCTACAACACCCTTTTGATTGCTCAAGAGGTCGTTCAGGTTCTTCTCGCCTTGGATGCATGACACAAGGCCCTTCTCAAGTTGATCCTTCAACTTGGCATTTTCCTCCACAAGATGTACATGCTCACAACAAGGGTTAGTTGTACAAGCATTATCAATTATAACGAAAGGAGGACAAGTAGAGATCTCCTTGGTAAGCTTTGCTTGGAGTTGATCATGAGACTCTTTCACGGAGAAATGAGCACCTTTCAAGACCTTGTGAGCCTTGTCAAGTGTGTCAAACTCCACTTTGAGTCTGTCATGGCCAACCCCAAGTGTATCCTTTTCAGACTTGAGCACACGAGTAAGAACAATAGCATGATCTAGTTCCTTTTGCAATTTAGCACAGTCATCGTTGTATGACTCCTCAAGAGCCAAGCGAAGAGTGCGCTCCGTTTCTAGTTCAATAGATAGTTCAACAATCTCATTGGCATAGTCACGACTATGTCCTTGCAGCTCGAAGATGGTCTCCTCATGAGACTCGATGAGGTCACTAGCGTCACCCAGTTGTTCCAAAAGAGCAACAAAGTGCTTCTTGGGTTCTCCTTTGATCGTACACATAAATTTATCGAGATCATGCTCATTAAGTTCCACAACATCACTATCATCAACACAATTCAACAATGAAGGAGCAGTAGTGATGTTGGTCTTAATGTTGGGTCTTACCTGATCGATACATTTGGCCATGAGGCACTTGGCGATGTGGTTATCGTTGGGGGCGTTGAAGAGAGACACATTCTTGGGAGAAGGGGTGGCAATGGCGACAGTCACAGTTGCGACCATATCGGCATCATCATCATCATCGAATGGGTACTCTTCAAGTGCCACCATACCCTTTGGGTGGGGTTTCTTGACAAAGTTGTTCTTGTTTGGGAATGACTTGGTTTTGTCTTTGCAAATGAGCTTTCCCCCGTTGTCTTCCCTCTTCTCATAGGGACATTCTGCCATGAAGTGACTCACATTACCGCAATTATAGCATGTCCTCACTCGTTGCTTGGATATGAACCCACTTGAGTTGTTCTTGGAGAAGTTGGGTCTTGAGTTCCTCTTGTTGCCCCAGAATTGCCTTGACGCAAGAGCCGTGTGCTCGTGATAAGCATACTTAGTGTCTTCAGGGCCGCTCTCCTCTTCCTCATCCTCTTCTTCTTCTTCAGAAGGAGTCTTTGCCTTTAAAGCAAGGTTGGGTGAAGCTGTCTTTGACCGAACTCGAGCAAGTGCATTGTCGGCGGTCTCGTTCATGATTGATATTGCAATGAATTCATCCAACACCTCACTGGAAGACAAGGAGTGGAAATCTGGTCGTTGGCGAATGACTGATGACATGGCTTTGTTGAATGGCATGATGGCCTTGAGAAACTTGCGCTTGATCCATGTGTCATCCACATCTTTGCTCCCATGATCCTTGAGAGCAACAGCAATAGCAGTCACCCTTCGATAGAGATCACGAGGGTCCTCATCTTCCTTCATCACATAGTCATCGGCCTTATCAAGCACCACTTCATAGTTGGACCGTTGAATGCTTGAGCTTCCCTTGTACAACACCATAATGTGCTCCCAACAGTCTTTAGCCAGAGTGAAGGGGCGCAGGTGAGGAAGATCTTCAGGAGGTACTGCGGGCTGGAGAATAAACAATGCGGAGTGATTATATTAATTGTCCGCTTCTTCTCTTGGAGTGAGGTTGCTTGGGTCACGAGGATAGTAGCCTTGCTCGATGATTCTCCATAAATTTGTTGAGCTGTGATTCAAATGAGACTTAATAGAAAACACCTAGTTAGCAAAATCACCCTTAACAAGCTTAGGAGGAGGACCAACAGGGTTAAGGCGCGGTGTAGGAACCGGTCCTCCATAGACCATGGGAGGCGGAAGTGAGGCATAGGTTCCAGTCCCATTATTTTCGAGAGGCGAAGAAGGTTTCATCCCTTTAGCCGCTTCCCCAGAGGAATTGGCCTCCGAATCAGTGTTGGCGGGTTTAACCACCAACGCCGGTTCGAGAGAACTTTTAATTCCCTCAATTAACTCTTTAAGCATGGTCTTGACTTCGTTCGTCAAGGACGTCTTGAGATGGGACATATCCGCATTCAAGTCTTCCCTTGTGACCGAAGTCAAGCCCATGGCCTCGGGTTGCCCATGGGATCCTCCCTCATCATCCTCCATACTCTTCGGGTGGTGAAACCCTTAATAAAGAGACGTGGCTCTCATACCAATTGAAAGGATCGATGTGGTTGACTAGACGGGGGGGGGGGTGTATAGGCAACAACCACTTTTTACTAAATCTTAACAAGTTAGGGTTAGCAACATAAAGGTTCAATAAATGACAACTAGGTGATGAACCTATATGATGCTACCAACTATAATCACTAAGGCAAGTAAGAGATAGTCTACAACAAAAACATACACAATGTAAAGATTAGAGACAACCACAAGTGGAACCAATGAAGACGAGGATGTGTTACCGAAGTTCCTTACCTTTGACAGGAAGTACGTCTCCGTTGGAGCGGTGTGGAGGCACAATGCTCCCCAATAAGCCACTAGGGCCACCATATTCTCCTCACGCCCTCACACAATGCAAGGTGCCGTGATTCCACTATAGGTGCTTTTGAAGGCGGCGCCCGAACCTTTACAAACAAGGTTGGGGCAAACTCCACACAAAGCTTGGAGGCTCCCACCAAGACCACGGAGCTTCACCACAATGGAATGTGGCTCCGAGGTGACCTCAACCGTCTAGGGTGCTCAAACACCCAAGAGTAACAAGATCCACAAGGGATTAGTGGGGGGAATCAATTTTCTCTTGGTGGAAGTGTAGATCTAGGCCTTCTCAACCAATCCCTAGGAAATCAACAAGTTTGATCGGCTAGGGAGAGAGATCAGGCACTTTCGAGCTTAGGGAGCAACAATGGAGCTTGGGAAGGTCAAAGGTAGGGTTCTTGAGCAAGTAGAACCCTTTATATAGCGGGGAAAAAATCCAACCGTTTTCCCACTCACAGCACGAGCCCAGCGGTACTACCGCTCGCTGCAGCGGTACTATCGCTGGCACTCCAGCGATACTACCGCTGGCTGTAGCGGTACTACCGCTGAGCCCAAGGTAGCGCAAAGATACTACCGGGCCAACCACCGCCAAGAAAGTCTTCGCAAAAAGTCTGATGAAGTACAACCGCAAGGATGGCGGTACTAAAGACCTGGAGCGGTATTACCGCTAGGGCTAGCGGTACTACCGCCAGCTCTGGCGGTACTACCGCTAGGGCCAGCAGTACTACCGCTAGGAGACCTTTTTGCGAGACAAGAAAATACCACAGGTGGGAAAAGCTCCAAAGTTGCAGAGGAAGGGAGATGGAGAAAAAGTGTGCGCGTACAAGATTGATTCCACCCCAACCTTCCCTATACAGATCCCCTCTTAATAGTATGACGTTCCTACAACTCAAAAACGACCAAAGAGAATCATAGAAGACACCGTGCTTCTATTCCACGGAGGGTGCCGAATCGTCTTGTGCCTTTGTCATGTATTATCTGAAATGCTCAATGCACACGATTAGTCCATTAAGGTACTGTCATCAATCACCAAAATTATTTCATGCTTTCTACAAAATACCACACTCTAATAAATATAAGTGAAGCAAAAGAGCATTCTACAAATAACGTTTTTCTATATGTAAAGAAACAACCATCCAACCTCAAATGATATAAGTGAAGCACATGAAGCATTCTATAAATCAACCATGAAATTTCCCATACTACCAGGATGTATTTCTAAAATAAAAATAAAAGGCACACGACACTCCAAGAATTTATGCATATCATGTGAACAAAACAAAAACCGAGACATACCCATAATTGTTGAAGAAGAAAGATGGGATGCCTTCCGGGGCATCCCCAAGCTTAGATGCTTGAGTCTCCTTGAATATTTACTTGGGGTTCCTTGGGCATCTCCAAGCTTGATCTATTTCCTCTCCTTATTCTTCTCATATCAATACCTTCTCGATATTCGAACACTTCATCCACACAAAACTTAACATAACTTCCGTTAGAAAGGTTAGTACATGAAATATCAAATCCCGCCACGTCTTGCCATCACATTATTGTATAATTATAATCCAACATTACCCACTGTATTCTATCACAATTATATGGCTCCCAAGTCAATGGGGCTCAACAAGACTCAAAGATAAGTAAACAAAGCAACTATTACAACAATATGTGAAAAACAAGACAATCTATAAATATGCAGATGAATACCGTACTTCGGTAACTCAAAAAATTCGGAACAATTAGGAAGTGTTAAAAAAATTATATAAAAGTACTATGTAAAAAATCATAATTTTTTTTTGTTCGAGTAAAATATGAAAAATCAAACACTACAACCAAAGTTTTTGTTTTTGCACAACACATATCAAACAGGAAATTCAAACATCCTAAAGGTAAATCTTGGCACATTGTTTTATAATACAATGGATTTATACAAGGGGATAATTATTTTGTTGAAAAGTTTATGTAATCAAGATTCACAAAGTTTCCATGGGCATGAACAAAGTTCAAGGCTAGCCCCCACTTCAATGGTGCTCGTCCTTGTCACTTTCACTTTTCTTTTTGAAAAAGTTTTAGGTTCCCCACTTTATTTTTTGGTTTTTAATTATTTTAAAAGCACACAACAGGATAAAATGACTTCCTAAAACTTCCGCGTTGTCTCCCTTGCAGTACTTACTTTAAAGCCATTAAGCTAGGCATATAGTGCTCAAGTAATTGATCCACGCTGATCCGAAGGTATTGTTGGGGAACGTCGCATGGGAAACAAAAAATTTCCTACGCGCACGAAGACCTATCATGGTGATGTCCATCTACGAGAGGGGATGAGTGATCTACATACCCTTGTAGACCGTACAGCAGAAGCATTAGAGAACGCGGTTGATGTAGTGGAACGTCCTCACGTCCCTCGATCCGCCCCGCGAACAATCCCGCGATCAGTCCCACGATCTAGTACCGAACGGACGGCACCTCCGCGTTCAGCACACGTACAGCTCGACGATGATCTCGGCCTTCTTGATCCAGCAAGAGAGACGGAGAGGTAGAAGAGTTCTACGGCAGCGTGACGGCGCTCCGGAGGTTGGTGATGACCTTGTCTCAGCAGGGCTCCGCCCGAGCTCCGCAGAAACGCGATCTAGAGGAAAAACCGTGGAGGTATGTGGTCGGGCTGCCGTGGAAAAGTCGTCTCAAATCAGCCCTAAAACCTCCGTATATATAGGTGGGAGGGAGGGGGCCTTGCCTTGGGGTCCAAGGACCCTCAAGGGGGTCGGCCGAGCCAAGGGGGAGGACTCTCCCCCCCCAAACCGAGTTGGACTAGGTTTGGTGGGAGGGAGTCCTCCTCCCTTCCCACCTCCTCCCTTTTTTTTTCTTTCCTCTTGATTTTTCTTCTCTTGGCACATAGACCACTTGTGGGCTGTCCCACCAGCCCACTAAGGGCTGGTGTGTCTCCCCCAAGGCCTATGGGCCTCCCCGGGGTGGGTTGCCCCCCCGGTGAACCCCCGGAACCCATTCGTCATTCCCGGTACATTCCCGGTAACTCCGAAAACCTTCCGGTAATCAAATGAGGTCATCCTATATATCAATCTTCGTTTCCAGACCATTCCGGAAACCCTCGTGACGTCCGTGATCTCATCCGGGACTCCGAACAACATTCGGTAACCAACCATATAACTCAAATACGCATAAAACAACGTCGAACCTTAAGTGTGCAGACCCTGCGGGTTCGAGAACTATGTAGACATGACCCGAGAGACTCCTCGGTCAATATCCAATAGAGGGACCTGGATGCCCATATTGGATCCTACATATTCTATGAAGATCTTATCGTTTGAACCTCAGTGCCAAGGATTCGTATAATCCCGTATGTCATTCCCTTTGTCCTTCGGTATGTTACTTGCCCGAGATTCGATCGTCAGTATCCGCATACCTATTTCAATCTCGTTCACCGGCAAGTCTCTTTACTCGTTCCGTAATACAAGATCCCGCAACTTACACTAAGTTACTTTGCTTGCAAGTCTTGTGTGTGATGTTGTATTACCGAGTGGGCCCCGAGATACCTCTCCGTCACACGGAGTGACAAATCCCAGTCTTGATCCATACTAACTCAACTAACACCTTCGGAGATACCTGTAGAGCATCTTTATAATCAGCCAGTTACGTTGCGATGTTTGATACACACAAAGCATTCCTCCGGTGTCAGTGAGTTATATGATCTCATGGTCATAGGAATAAATACTTGACACGCAGAAAACAGTAGCAACAAAATGACACGATCAACATGCTACGTCTATTAGTTTGGGTCTAGTCCATCACGTGATTCTCCCAATGACGTGATCCAGTTATCAAGCAACAACACCTTGTTCATAATCAGAAGACACTGACTATCATTGATCAATTGGCTAGCCAACTAGAGGCATGCTAGGGACGGTGTTTTGTCTATGTATCCACACATGTAACTGAGTCTTTATTCAATACAATTATAGCATGGATAATAAACTATTATCTTGATACAGGAATTATAATAATAACTATATTTATTATTGCCTCTAGGGCATAATTCCAACGGGTATATCAAAGCCAATTTTAATTAACAACGATTTATAATTTAGTAGTGAGCACAGTGTGATAAATATCATGTATCAACAAAGTCGAAATCTCTTCTATGCATTGGCATGTCATAAAAAACAATTCTTTCACATCAAGTAAAGGCCAATACATAGTAAAGTAGTTTCTTGCAATTTTATCGTATTGGAAAGATAGAAGGGTGAAGATTTGGTTACCCTTTCATAATAATTGCTAGTAGGAGCAGCAATCACATGAATATTATATCCATCAAAGTCATCATGTGTAGTGGTAAAACGCAGCCCATCAATATAATCCTTAATAAGTGCAAACTTCTCCGATATGGTGTAGTTGGGAGAATTCAAAAAGATAATAGGACTATCATGTGTAGGTGCAATAGCAACAATTTCATGCTTAACATAAGGAACTATAGCAACTTCATCTTCATAAGCATAATTCATATTGGCATCATGGCCACAAGCATAGCAAGCATCAAGTTTATCAAAAAAACATATTTCAAACGAATCCAATGGATCATAACAATCATCATATCATTCATCCTCGGTATGTACGAAGGGAAATTAAACAATGTATGAGTTGAAGAGTTCCTCTCATTAGAAGGTGTGCACGGGTAGCTAATCCACTCTTCCTCCTTTTGTTCTTCGCTCTCTTCCTCATCTTTTTCATCTAATGAGTTCAAGGCGTCAACAATTTCTTCTTCCATAGATTCCTGCGAAATATTATGCTCTTCCAAGGCATCAAACATTCTTTCAAAAATTCTTTAACATAAGCATTAGAAACATAGTTTTCATAGCAATATTTAAGTATGGAAAAAATTTCATATTTGTAAAGAGTAGCATCATACTTTTCAATCAAAGTAGCAATTTCGTAAGCACCCTTAAAAACAATAAATTCTTCAATTTGTTCAACATCATGATAACAATAGGCCTCCTTGGCATAAGAAGATAGTATTTCATTATAATTAAACACACATTGGTAGGGAAGGTGTTTATTAGTTTCTTCAGAATGACAAGTAAAATCATGTATTTCGCATAAATTCCAAGCATAGCAACCCAAAGTATTAATTTGATGCCAGAAGAGTTTCCCTTTTTGAGATAAGTGGTGTCACACATAATAAGCATACTCATTTAATGATTTCCCCCAACTAAGCTAGTTGGGTTTTCGGCACGAGCACAAAGGGATCGAAGATGACCCAAGTAATAAGCTTCCGCACTATAGTACATTTTGGGTGGTTCCTCAACCACTCGGTTAGCAAATACATCTATTTTTTGGTATTTTGTGTTTCGTACCCATAACTAAACATAGAAAACAACTTACAACAGAAAATAAAAATTACTTAATGATAAAGCAAACAAGCACACATGAGAATATCAACCGTTAAGCTATTGCTCCTCGGCAACAACACCAGAAAAAGGTCTTGATAACCCACAAGCGTAGGGGATCGTTTGTAGCCTTTTTCGATAAGTAAGAATGTGGAACCCAATGAGGATATAGACATAGTATTAATATTCTCTCAAGTTCGATCGACCACCGATACTACTCCACGCACGCTACTGCTTACTTTACCTAGAACAAGTATGAAACTAATTTGCGGCAATAAAATTAGAAGTACTTAGTAGGTGTAATAGATAGGTTTGCAGGGTAATAAATAACATGGAAATAAAAGTTAGGTACTGTTTTAATAAATATCAATTTAGTTTGTCGAAATCTTTTTTGTGTAACACAAGAGAAACATTGTCCATAGGCAATTGAATATAACTTGATAGATACTTGTCATATGCAATGAGGGAGAGGCATACACTAACACACTTTCCGTACTTGGATCATATCCACTTATGATTGGAACTCTAGCAAGCATCAGCAACTACTAAAGATCATTAAGTTAAAACCCAACCATAGCATTAAACATCAAGTCCTCTTTACTCCCATAAGCAAACAATCCCCTTACTCGGGTGTAAGCTTTTTTTTACTCTAGCCATCCACTATAAGTGAATCATGAACATATTGCAAACCCTCCAGCTTGAATCGTTCACGTGTGCGCCTCACTTAAGGCACCTTAGGACAACACCATGTCAACATAAAACTCATATCAATAACATCATACACAATTAACCCATAGGACAAAAGAAACCTACTCAAACATCATGGGATAGACACACATCATTGGGTAATAATATATAGCATTAAGCACCATGTTTAAGTAGAGATTACAGTGGGGATAAGAGAATTTACATTGCTGTATAGAGGGGGAGAGAGTTGGTGGTGACGACGACGAAGTTGTGGGTGTTGATCGCCGTCATGATGGTTACAACGGCGGCAAGAGAGCCCCCACCTTCTTCTTCTTCCTTGGCCGCCTCCCTAGGTGGGAGGAGGGTTTCCCCTATGGTCCATGTCCACCATGGTTGAGCGGTAGGTGCGGAGCCGAGCAGGTGGATGTGTGATGAAGGAGAGGCGGCGCTGAGTGCAGGTGCGAGCGGGCGGGCCGAGAGGCTGAGTGGCGGTGTAAAATAGGGGAGGTGGGGCCAAGTGGTTGGTCGGACGAAGAGAACGTGTGAGGCGAGTTTGTTTTGTTAGCGAGGTCAAATTTGTTAATGAAAGATTTTGGACGATTTATTGTGCGATTAGACGGCTCAGATTGTGATTTCGATCTGCCCTTTCGTGTTTTTATATAGGTAGTATATTGATGGGGTATTACTGATAACCCACAAGTATAGGGGATCACGAGAGTGTTCACGGGTAGTATTTCACCCTAATTTATTGATGCGACACAAGGAGATCCAAATAATATTTACCGGCCTTGATAGTTGAGTTGTCAATTTAACCGTTGTTGGGATATATCTCCACATCGTATATTTAGTAGCATGACAAATAATAGTAGTGATAGTAGTAACACTGATAGCAGCAATTTTGTAACAGTAGTGAAAGTGACAACAACAATAGTAACTTAGCAAGATTCAGTATATGTAAAGTGTAGGCCATGGTACAATGATGGAAAGATGTGGATGACATCAATCATGTAACAGTTGCACACTAGAGCGACAAAGAACTAGCTACAATTCATCAATATAATGTAGGCATATATTCCATATATAGTCATACATGCTTGCGATAAGAACTTGCATGACATCTTTTGTCCTACCCTCCCATGGCAGTGGTGTCCTATTGGAAACTAAGTGGTATTAAGGGCTCCTTTTAATAGAGAACCGGAACAAAGCATTAACACATGGTGAATACATGAACTCCTCAAATTACGACAATCACCGGAAAGAATCCCAATTACTGTCACCTTGGGGTATGCGGATCAAGACACGCAATAGGTGCATACAAATTGCAATATAGGATCCAAATCACTCTTATATTCATGAAAACATAATAGGTTCATATCCGAAATCATGGCACTCGGGCCCTAGTGACAAGCAATAAGCATAGCAAAGTCATAACAGCATCAATCTCAGAACATAGTGGATACTAGGGATAAAGCCCTATCAAATTAACTTTATTACATCATCACTTACATCCACACCCATTCCCGACTAGCAAGCCTACAAATTAATTACTCACTCCCGCTGGTGAGCATCATGGAATTGTTGATGGAAAAGGTTTGGTGAGGACAACGACGACCAATCCCCCTCTTCGGATCCCAAAACACACTCTAGATCAGCCCTCCGGAGGAAGAACATGAGGTGGCGGAGGCTCCGTCTCATAGAACACAATGAAATGTTCTCTCTAATTTTTTCTACGAATAGTGTTTTCTAGTCTAATGCTTTTAGTAAGAAGATGATGACTCAGGAACAACATAAAATTAAATAGAAATGCCCTTCACAGAGGGAAGCATTGGTTTACACAGGTGTGGGAGCTCAAGTTTTAAAACAGTGTTGAAATTGTAATTTTGGGTGGTGCACATTTCCTGTCAACGTTACGACAAAGGTTGTCAGTATCTTCCATGCGAAACTCATTATTGGCGGTTCCCAAACAGAATTGTAAAGTTTACTCCTATCCACCATCGATACACAAACCATGCCTCACTTAATTCATGGGTGCCTGCCAACACATCAATTGTCCCAAGGAGTTTTTTAATTAATTTTGATTTTTGTAGGACTGGGCATCCTTTTTACCAGCTTCTCTCGTGCAATGACGGTGAATAAACGACCGTCTTGAGAATAACTTAAATAGCATGGAAGATACTGACCGCCCCGTTGCTACATGAGCGATACATGCAAATGTACTTGGAACGATAGTGTAATACTGCATATAGGTAGGTACGATGGACTCATGTGGAACCATTTTGGTTTAAGAATTTGGATGCACAATCATCATTCCCGCTTAGTACAGGTGAAGGCTAGCTAGAGAGCAAAAGCGATCATAAGCATGCATTGTGAATAATTAATATTGGACATTAGCATGAGTAGCATATAAACACTTTGAATCCAAACAACATGAAGGTTGCATTGGTTTGAATCAACTACATGTTTGCACATGGGCCAAGTCAAGCCTCCCGAATTACTTAGAAGCAAATACCATACCACCATGCCACATCATAACTATTTTAATGCATGTTGACACATAAGATAATATATTATCAACTCCTTGCTATTTAAGCAAGGCATGAGAAATTGTAATCTCTAATTGTCATCGTAGACATGTTCACTCATGATATACTGAATCAAGATCGAATGAGCTAAATATAATTACAAAAACGGAAAACAAGAAGAGTTCATACCAGCTTCCTTTGTCACGATCACTTCACCTAATATCATCATTATTGCCTTTCACTTGCATGACCGAACAGTGTGATAATAATAATAGTGCAGGAGTATCGTGGACTAAGCTGGAATCTGCAAGGTATTTGTGCAATGGAGAAGACATGGTAATATTGCCTCTTAGTTAGATCAACATTAATCCATATGAGAGCCTGCTGCTGGCTACGCTTATAGGGATTTCCTTGGCAAATATGCAAAGATTCCCCCGCGGCCTTGGAGCCTTGCGTTGGTGTTCCTTTGAAGAGGAAAGGGTGATGTAGCACAGCGGCGGTAAGTATTTCCCTCAGTTTGAGAACCAAGGTATCAATCTAGTAGGAGGACCGCGCCAAGTCACAAGTACCTGCACAAACACAAAGAGCTTACACCCAACGCTATGAAGGGGTTGTCAATCCCTTATAGATTGTTTGCAAAGTGAGAACTGAAAGCAAAAAGTAAACAAAGCAAAGTAAAAGTAAAAGCAGAGACGATAATTGTGAGTAGACCCGGGGGCCGTAGTGTTCACTAGTGGCTTCTCTCATGAAAGCAAGTAGACGGTGGGTGAACGAATTACTGTCGAGCAATTGAAAGAACCACACAAAGTCATGACGTTATCTATGGAAATGATCATACATATAGGCATCACGTGCAAAACAAGTAGACCGGTACTTTCTGCATCTACTACTATTACTCCACACGTCCACCGCTATCCAGCATGCATCTAGTGATTGAGTTAATAAGAACAGATTAATGCCTTAAGCAAGATGACATGATGTAGATGGACAATCTCAAATCTATGATGAAAGCCCATCTTGTTACCCTTGATGGCAACAACACGATGCGTGCCTTGCTGTCCCTTCTATCACTGGGAAAGGTCATCGCACGATATGAACCCAAAACCAAGCACTTCTCCCATTGCAAGAATCATAGATCTAGTTGGCCAAACAAAACCCAAGACTCGGAGAGACTTACAAGGATATCAAATCATGCATATAAGAAAGCAACAAAGACTCAAATATAATTCATAGGTAATCTGATCATAAATCCACAATTCATCGGATCTCGACAAACACACCGCCAAAGAGGATTACATCGGATAGATCTCCATGAAGATCATGGAGAATTTTGTATTGAAGATCGAAGAGATAGAAGAAGCCATCTAGCTACTAACTACGGACCCGTAGGCCCGAACTAGACTACTCACGAGTCATTCGAGAGGCAATGATGCTGATGTAGAAGCCCTCCAGCTCCAAAGTCCCCTCCGGCAGGGCACCGGGAAGGGTCTCCAGATGAGATCTCGCGGAAACGGAAGCTTGCGGCGGCGGAAAAGTGGTTTCGTGGACACCCTGATTTTTTCTGGGATTTTAGGGAATATATAGGCCAAAGAGCTAGGGCAAGGGAGCTCCAGGGAGGCCACAAGCCTGGTAGCCGCGGGCCCCCCTGGCCGCGGCTACAGGGCTTGTGGGCTCCCTGTGTGCCTCCTGCCTTGGCCCTCAAGTCCCCTGATCTTCTTCTGTTTTGGAAAAATTCATTTCGGGGATTTTATTCCGTTTGGACTCCGTTCCAAAATCAGATCTGAAAAGAGTCAAAAACACAGAAAAAACAGGAACTGGCACTTGGCACTGAATTAATAAGTTAGTCCCAAAAAAGATATAAAAGGTATATAAAGCATCCAAAGTTGACAAGATATCAGGATGAAACCATCAAAAACTATAGATACGTTTGAGACGTATCAAGCATCCCCAAGCTTAACTCCTGCTCGTCCTCGAGTAGGAAAGTGATAAAGAAAGAATTTTTGATGCTTTCATGCTACCTTTGTAACTCCTCTTATGTGGCATGAATGTTCAGATCCGTTAGATTCAAAACAATAGTTTTCTATTGACGTGGAGACAATATTACTTCAAGCAAACTAGCAAGGTAATCATGAACTTTCAAAATAACAAGGGCAAAAGAAAGTTATCCCTACAATATCATATATTCTGGCTATGCTCTATCATCCTTGCACAACGAATTTAAATCATGCACAACCTCGGTATTGGCCAAGTAATTGTTTTCACACCTTTACTTTCTCAAACTTTTTCAACTCTCACGCAATACATGAGCGTGAGCCATGGTTTTAGCACTATAAGTGGAATGGAGTGTGGTGGAGGTTGCAAGGCAAACAAGGAGAAGATGGTCACATTGACTAGGCATATCAATGAGCTATGGAGATGCTCATCAATAGATATCAATGTGAATGAGTAGGGATTGCCATACAAATGATGCACTAGAGCTATGAGTATGTGAAAGCTCTTAAAGAAAACTAGTGTGTGTGCATCCAACTTGCTTGCTCACGAAGACCTAAGGCAATTTTGAGGAAGCCCATCATTGGAATATACAAGCCAAGTTATATAATGAAAATTTCCCACTAGCTATATGGTGGTGACAAAACGAGAGACTCTCAATCATGAAGATCATGGTGCTTAATAAGCACAAGTGTGGCAAGATAGTAGCATTGTCCCTTCTGTCTTTTTCTCTCATTTTTTTGGTGGGCTCTTTGGCCTCTGTTTTTTATTTTATTTATTTATTTTTGTGGGCATCTTTGGCCTCTTTTTGTAAATGGGCTTCGCTGGCCTCTTTTATTTCCTCAGATGGGATAATGCTCCATCAATGATGATCATCACACTTGCAACTCAAAACTTAGAGCAATGATGACTCTATATGAAATGCCTTCGGTAGTGTACCGTGACAATGATCTAGCATGGCATAGACATCAATGGAAACATCATGCTAGCTATCTTATGATTGTGCAATGGCAATATAGAAGTGGTGGCACATGTCATGGTGGTAGTTGCATGGCAATATATCTCGGAATGGCTTTGAAAATGCCATAGTAGGTAGGTATGGTGGCTGTTTTGAGGGAGGCTAATGGTGGTTTTATGCACCGGAGAAAGTTGCACGACACTAAAGAAGATAGTGATGGTGGAAGGTGAAAGTGCATCTAAACCATGGACTCAACATTAGTCATGAAGAACTCATATACTTGTTGCAAAAGTTTTAGTAGTAATCGAAACAAAGCATTCAACGCATACTCCTAGGGGAAGGGTTGGTAGGTATAAACCATCGCGCGATCCCGACCACTACACAAAGGATGACCATCAATAAACTAATCATGCTCAGACTTCATCACATAGCGGTTCACCATACGTGCATGCTATGGGAATCACTAACTTCAACACAAGTATTTCTAGATCCACAACACCTTACTAGTATAGCTTCAATATTACCACAACCACAACTCAAAACTAATTGAGATGAATCAAACTTCTCTAACTACTCAATGCACATGAAGGTGGAAGTTTTCATATCCATTTGGATAACTACCCCTTTTGAGACTACTTTCAGTAGCATAGATCAACTACCACACCACGCACTTCCGTGCTCTAAAAGATAGAAGTGAAGCACATAGAGCAAAATCAACTAGCTCAAAAGATATAAGTGAAACACATGTGAGCTGAATTGTCTAACCAAAGGATATAAGTGAAGCTCGACAAAATCACGGTGAGTGCATGTCTCTCTATCCAGGTGTGCAGCAAGGAAGATTGCGACACAACAAAAATAAAAGACTCCTACGATACAAGACGCTCCAAGCAAAACACATAACATGTGGTGCATAAAAATATAGCCCCAAATAACGTTACCGATGGATTGAAGACGAAAGAGGGGATGCCTTCCCGGGGCATCCCCAAGCTTAGGCTTTTTCAGCATCCTTGAATCAACTTGGGGTGTCTTGGGCATCCCCAAGCCTGAGCTCTTGCCACTCTTTATCTCTTTGTCCATAAGAACTTCACCCAGAACTTGAAAACTTCACAACACAAAACTTAAACAGAAACTCGTGATATCATTAGTATAAGAAAGCAAATCACCACTTCCTTAGGTACTGTAGCAAACTTAAATTCTACTTATGTTGATGTTGGGTTACTGTATTTTCAATCTTCCATGGCTAATACCCCCCGATACTATCCATAGTTTCATCAAAATAAGCAACCAACTCAACAAAAACAGAATCTGTTAACAGCAGACCAGTCTGTAGCAATCTGTATACTTCATATACTTCTGGTACTTGAACAATTCTGAAAAATTACGACAGTATGAAGAATTTGCGTAGAAATCAGCAGCAAAAATAATCAACTCAAAAGATCTCACAGAAAAAAATGAAAATTCTTTTCGTGAGAAGAAAGTTTCTGTCTTTTCCAGCATGACCAAACGATCATCCCCAAGACTAATCATAACGGTTTTACTTGGCACAAACGCAAAAGAAACACGAAAAACACAATCATAACAGAATTATGAAATTGTGGAAAACACAAAATAGAAAGAAAAATGATAGATTCGTTGGGTTGCCTCCCAACAAGCGCTATTGTTCAACGCCCTTAGCTAGGCATAAGGTGATGAATCACGTATAGTCATCTTTGGTGCTCAAACCATAAGTAGTGTGATCATTTATCATCTTAAGATCTTCATCTTTATTGGATGACTCACCACTAGCTTTAGGAACAAAAAAAGACTTGACGGTCTTTTTGAGAGTTAGATTTGGAGTATTTTGCGCAGCGGCAAAAGCGGAACCCAAGTTTGTTATGACATCTTCTAGTTTGCCAATTCTAGAGGAATCATTAACTATAGGTTCCTTCTCCCTTAAATGTTTCAAAACCATTCCCACTTTGGATTCGTACTGAGTAATTTGGTTGTGGATCTTTCTATCCAAATCCACAATAAGTTCAATTGTGGCAATTTTGTTTTCAATGGCGTCAAGCCTTTGCATCACGTGTTCCAAGCTCAAGGTAGTTCCATTAACCATGAGCGGGGGTGAGCCTACCAAATTCATGATAACTCCATAGGAGTCAACAGTATAGCTCCCCAAAAAATTCCCGCCTACGATGGTATCAAGAATATACCTATTCCAAGGAGATATTCCAACATAAAAACTGCGAAGAAGAACGGTAGTAGATTGCTTACGAGTAGATCTACTTTGAGCATTGCAAATCCTGTACCAAGCGTCTTGTAAATTTTCTTCCTCATTTTGCTTGAAGTTGGGAACTTCGTTCTCAGGGGTATCATTTGGAGTGGTGGGTTTAGCCATTGATGGACTATCCCACACACAAACGAGCAGGAAGTAAATGAGTGAAACGGGCAAAAGAGAATGGCAAAAAGGCAAATGAAAACGGCAAAGGAGAAAGGCAAAATAAAAACAGCAAATGTGAAGTGGGGGAGAGGAAAACGAGAGGCAATTGACAAAAAAGGTAAATGCAACAGATGAGTTTGTGACACTTACTTGGATAGATCTTGACTTGATCTTTCCCCGGCAATGGCGCCAGAAATTCTTTTGCTGATGGCTACACCTATAGGGATTTCCTTGGCAAATTTGCAAAGGATTCCCCCGCGGCCTTGGAGCCTTGCGTTGGTGTTCCCTTGAAGAGGAAAGGGTGATGTAGCACATCGGCGGTAAGTATTTCCCCCAGTTTGAGAACCAAGGCATCAATCCAGTAGGAGGATCGCGCCAAGTCACCTGCACAAACACAAAGAGCTTGCACCCAACGCTATGAAGGGGTTGTCAATCCCTTATAGATTGTTTGCAAAGTGAAAACTGAAAGCAAAAAGTAAACAAAGCAAAGTAAAAGTAAAAGCGGAGACGATAATTGTGAGTAGACCCGGGGGCCGTAGTGTTCACTAGTGGCTTCTCTCATGAAAGCAAGTAGACGGTGGGTGAACTAATTACTGTCGAGCAATTGATAGAACCGCGCAAAGTCATGTCGTTATCTATGGCAATGATCATACATATATGCATCACGTCCAAAACAAGTAGACCGATACTTTCTGCATCTACTACTATTACTCCACACGTCGACCGCTATACAACATGCATCTAGTGTATTGAGTTCATAAGGACAGAGTAACGCCTTAAGCAAGATGACATGATGTAGATGGACAATCTCAAATCTATGATGAAAGCCCATCTTGTTACCCTTGATGGCAACAACATGATGCGTGCCTTGCTGCCCCTTCTGTCACCTGGAAAGGTCACCGCACGGTATGAACCCAAAACCAAGCACTTCTCCCATTGCAAGAATTATAGATCTAGTTGGCCAAACAAAACCCAAGACTCGGAGAGACTTACAAGGATATCAAATCATGCATATAAGAAATCAGCAAAGACTCAAATATAATTCATAGATAGTGTGATCACAAATCCACAATTCATCGGATCTCGACAAACACACCGCCAAAGAGGATTACATCGGATAGATCTCCATGAAGATCATGGAGAACTTTGTATTGAAGATCCAAGAGAGAGAAGAAGCCATCTAGCTACTAACTACGGACCCGTAAGTCTGAAGTAGACTACTCACGAGTCATTGGAGAGGCAATGATGTTGATGTAGAAGCCCTCCAGATCCAAAGTCCCCTCCGGCAGGGCACCGGGAAGGGTCTCCAGATGAGATCTCACGGAAACGGAAGTTTGCGGCGGCGGAAAAGTGGTTTCGTGGACGCCCTGATTTTTTCTAGGATTTTAGGGAATATATAGGACCAAGAGCTAGGGCAGGGGAGCTCCAGGGAGGCCACAAGCCTGGTAGCCGCGGGCCCCCTGGCCGTGGCTACAGGGCTTGTGGGCTCCCTGTGGGCCTCCTGCGTTGGCCCTCAAGCCCCCCGATCTTCTTCTGTTCTAGAAAAATTCATTTCGGGGATTTTATTTCGTTTGGACTCCGTTCCAAAATCAGATCTGAAAAGAGTAAAAAACACAGAAAAATAGGAACTGGCACTTGGCACTGAATTAATAAGTTAGTCCCAAAAAAGATATAAAAGGTACATAAAACATCCAAAGTTGACAAGATATCAGCATGAGACCATAAAAAATTATAGATACGTTTGAGACGTATCAGAGCCACTCAACATTTTCATCGTGGTCTTCTCCTTTTGACAACTCATAGAAAAGAAATGAAATTCAGAGAAACACACTGAAATATTTTTGGATATTTAGTTTTTTCTCAAAAAAAGCAAACAAGCAAAGAGAAAAAAACTAGTAAAACTTTTTACACGGGAAAGCTCCCAACAAGTAGAGGGAATCTTTTTGGGTTTTCTTTTAATACTACAACTAATTAATCGGCAAATAAAAACCGAAAGGAAGTGAGAAATATTTTTGGATTTTCTAAAAAATTTCAAACACACAAGAAGAAAGCGGAAAAATAAGACTAACATGGATTTACAATGAAAAAGGATGAACCCCGACAGTTTATATGCAGTGTGTGAACATGAATGTAATGCCGATGAGAAATACATACTCCCCCAAGCTTAGGCTTGTGCCTATGTTGGTGATCACCATTGATAATAGCCTTATGGTCCGGGAAAGTATTGTTGTTGAGGCACCTGAGCGTCCCGTGCATGGGCCTCGGCCTCTGCTGCAACCAACTCATTCTAGTAAGCAATTATATCCTCCGTCATGACGGTATATCCATGCTAGTCATGAAAGTTAAACAAAGAAGGTGCACGCAACACAATGACATCGAGAGTAGCCTCGATATAAACCAAGTTTTAATGATTGTGCTGTGGGAGTTTAGGTTCCTCAATGAACTAGTGATCTAGCATAGACTGATGATCGAGATAAACATTAGGCAATAGGTAATCAGTTGGACGTATAGCAACATTGAAACGCTTCGCTAGGCGGGTGGCATAAACGCCACCATGGATTTTGCCCTTTATCCGGTTAAGATGAAAGTGACATGCAATGATAGCTCCTATGTTGTAGGTATTGTCGCTGCAAAGTGCACGACATAAGATATCGAGGGTGGGGGCACTAAGACCAACACCGTGAGTCACAGTAGTTAAGCATTTCCCTATAAATAAAGCAAAGTAGTGCACAACAGGAAAATGTAAACTAGTGCCCCTGGCCATCGGCACGCCCCTCATTTCTCCCACGATCAAGGTGAGGAGAAATTCCTCGAACTCCTCAGTTCTAGGTTCATGGGTTCCCCCGTCATAAGGAATCATGCATATTTCTGAGAATTCAGAGAGTGGTATTTCATGATGTTCAACATATAAATCAAAACGAACCATGGGAGCATCGAGCATATTCTTGAAGTAAAAAAATTGCACAAAGAAATCTGAAAGGAGGTAGTATTGGTCACACTCATGTGCGAGGAAGTTGGTCAACCTAGCATTTGCAATGAATTGCATGCACTCATGATGAAAACCCACCTCACTCATGAAATGTGTATGCGGCCATTCACACAGGCATGTACTGCTCCTGAGTGGTACGGTAACCGTGTCTTATCAGTCATGTTGTTGGACAACGATGAACCTACGAGCTATGGAGAAGCGATGGTGGGCCCAGATTCCAACAAATGGTTAGAGGCCATGAAATCTGAGATAGGATCCGTTTATGAAAACAAATTGTGGACTTTGGAAATATTACCTGAAGGGAGAAAGGCCATTCAGATTAAATGGATATTTAAGAAGAACACGGACACGGACGGTAATATAACCGTCCATAAAGCTCGACTTGTGGCAAAGGGGTTTTCACAAGTTCAAGGAGTTGACTACGATGATACTTTCTCACCCGTAGAGATGCTTAAGTCCGTCAGAATCATGTTAGCAATAGATGCATTTTTCGATTATGAAATTTGGCAGATGGACGTCAAAACAGTGTTCCTTAAATGGCTTCCTTAAGGAAGAGTTGTATATGGTACAACCAGAAGGTTTTGTCAATCCATAGAATGCTAACAAAGTATGCAAACTCTAGCAATCCATTTATGGACTGGTGCAAGCATCCCGGAGTACAACGCTTTGATGAGGTGATCAAGGCATTTGGGTTTATACAAGTTTATGGAGAAGCGTGTATTTACAAGAAAGTGTGTGGGAGCTCTATAGCATTTCTAATATTATATGTGGATGACATATTGCTGATTGGAAATGATATAGAACTTTTGGGAAGCGTAAAGGATTATTTGAATAAAAGTTTTCCAACAAAGGACCTAGGAGAAGCTGCTTACATATTAAGCATCAAAATCTATAGAGATAGATCAAGGCGCTTAATAGGACTTTCACTGAGCACATACCTTGATAAATTTTTGAAGAAGTTCAAAATGGAACAGTTGAAGAAACGGTTCTTGCCTATGTTACAAGGTGTGAAGTTGAGTAAGACTCAATGCCTAGTGACTTCAAAAGATAGAGAAAAGGTGAGTGTCGTCCCCTATGCTTCATCCATAGGCTCTATCATGTATGCAATGATGTGCACAATACCGGATGTCAGCATTGCCATAAGTATGGCAAGAAGGTTTCAAAGTGATCCAGGAATGGAACACTGGACAATGATCAAGAATATTCTGAAGTACCTGAAAAGTACTAAGGAAATGTTTCTCGTGTACCTGAAAAGGGTTACGTCGATGCAAGCTTTGACACTGATCCGGATGACTCTAAGTCTCAAACCGGATACATATTTATTCTCAATGGGGGTACGGCAAGCCGGTGCAGTTTCAAGCAAAGCATGGTAGCTGATTCTACATGCGAAGCAGAGTACATAGCTACCTCGGAGACGGCTAAAGACGGTGTCTGGATGAAGGAGTTCATGATAGATCTTGGAGTTGTGCCCAGTGCATTGGATCCAATGACTTTGTTCTGTGACAACACTGGTGCCATTGCTCTAGCCAAGGAACCAAGGTTTCACAAGATCACCAGACACATAAAGAGATGTTTCAATTCCATCCGCGATTACATCAAGGAGGAGGACATAAGTATTTGCAAAGTGCACACGGATCTGAATGTTGCATACCGTTGACTAAGCCTCTACCACGAGCAAAACATGATCAACACGAGAACTGTATGGGTGTTAAATTCATTACAATGTAAATCACATAGTGATGTGAGATAGATTATTGACTCTAGTGCAAGTGGGAGACTGTTGGAAATATGCCCTAGAGGCAATAACAGAATAGTTATTACTATATTTCCTTGTTCAAGATAATCTTTTATTATCCGTACTAGAATTTTATTGATTGGAAACTCAAATACATGTGTGCATACATAGACAACACACTGTCCCTAGTAAGCCTCTATTGGACTGGCTCATTAGTCAGATGAGATGGACAAGACCCAAACGATGAATGTAGCATGTGATCGTGTCGGTTTATTATTACTGTTTTATGCATGTCAAGTATATGTTCCTATGACCATGAGATCATGTGACTCACTGACACCGGAATAATATCTTGTGTGTATCTAATGTCGCAATGTAACTAGGGGACTATAAAGGTACTCCACAAGTATCTCCGAAGGTGTCCTTTGAGTTAGCATGAATCAAGACTCGGATTTGTCACTTTGTGTGATGGAAAGGTATCTCAGGGCCCACTCGGTAATACAACATCACAACAAGCCTTGCAAGCAATGTGGCCAAAGAATTAGTCACGATATTTTGTATTACGAAATGAGTAAAGAGACTTGCCAGTAACGAGGTTGAACAAGGTATAGAGATACCGACGATCGAATCTCGGGGAAGTAACATACTGAAGGACGAAGGGAATAATATACTGGATTAAGTGAATCTTTGACATAGAGGTTCAACCGATAAAGATCTTCGTAGAATATGTAGGAGACAATATGGACATCCAGGTCCCTCTTTTGGTTATTGACTGGAGAGTGTCTCGGTCATGTCTACATAGTTCTCGAACCCGCAGGGTCTACACACTTAAGATTCGATGATGTTTCAGTACAGTCGAATTATGTATGTTGGTAACCGAATGTTGTTTGGAGTTCCGTATGAGATCCTCAACGTCACGAGGAGTTCCGACATGGTCCGGATACGAAGATTGATATATAGGAAAGATGTATTTGAGTGTCGGAAAGATTTTGGGCATTACAGGTAAAGTACCGGGAGTGACGAATGGGTTCCGGGGGTTCACCGGGAGGGTCCAGTCACCCGGAGGAAAACCTCATAGTCCTAGAGGTGGCGTACCAGCCCTTGGTGGGCTGGGCAGCCAGCCTCATGGGCCTATTCGGCCGAATAGAGGAGAGGTAGGGCAATCCTACTAGGAGTAGGATTCCTCCTCCACCAAACCGAATTGGAGGAGGACTCCTCCCTGATAACCCACAAGTATAGGGGATCGCAACCATTTTCGAGGGTAGAGTATTCAACCCAACTTTATTGATTCGACACAAGGGGAGCCAAAGAATACTCTCGAGTATTAGCAGTTGATTTTTCAATTTAACCACACCTGAAAGACTTAGGATCTGCAGCAAAGTTTTAGCAGCAAAGTAGTATGATAGTAACGGTGGCGGCGGTAACAGTAGCAGTAGTAATTTGTATAGCAAGTGTGACAGAAGTAGCGGTAAACTAACTTAGCAAGGACCGGTATAGGAAAAGCTTGTAGGCATTGGATCGGTGATGGATAATTATGTCGGATGGCATTCATCATGTAACAGTTATAACGTAGAGTGATACGTAACTAGCTCTAGTTCGTCAATGTAATGTAGGCATGTATTCCGTATTTAGCCATACGTGCTTATGGAAAAGAACTTGCATGACATCTTTTGTCCTACCCTCCTAATCGAAACTAAGGGATATTAAGGTCTCCTTTTAATAGAGAACCGGAACAAAGCATTAGCACATGGTGAATACATGGGATCCTCATACTATGGTCATCTCTCGGAGTGGTTCCGACTATTTTCACTCCGGGGTTGTCGTGTCATAACACATAGTATGTGACTACAACTTGCAAGATAGGATCAAGAACACACATATATTGATGAAAACATAATAGGTTCAGATCTTAAATCATGGCACTCGGGCCCTAGTGACAAGCATTAAGCATAGCAAAGTAGTAGCAACATCAATCTTAGAACATAGTGGATACTAGGGATCAAACCCCATCAAAACTAACTCGATTACATGATAGATCTCATCCAACACATCACCGTCCAGCAAGCCTACGATAAGATTACTCACGAACTATGGAGAGCATCATGGAATTGGCGATGGAGGATGGTTGATGATGACGACAGCGTCGATTTCCCCTCTCCGGAGCCGAGAACGGACTCCAGATCTGCCCTCCCGAGGAAGAACAGGTGGTGGCGGCGGCTCCGTATCGTGAAACACGATGAACTCTTCTCTCTCATTTTTTTCAGGGCAAGAGAGGTTATATAGAGTTGGAGATGAAGTTGGAGGAGCCACGTTGGCCCCACTAGCCTGCTAGGCACGCCCTAGGGGGGCGCGTGCAGGCCTCGTGGCCCACTGGCAGCGTATCTTTAGTTGATTCTATCTATGATATTTTTTATATATTCCATAAAAAATCCTCGAAAGTTTTCAGGTCATTCTGAGAACTTTTATTTCTACACAAAAACAACACCATGGCAGTTCTACTGAAAACAACGTCAGTTCGGGTTAGCTTCATTCAAATCATGCAAATTAGAGTCCAAAACCAGGGCAAAAGAGTTTCGAAAAGTAGATACGTTGGAGACGTATCAACTCCCCCAAGCTTAAAGCCTTGCTTGTCCTCAAGCAATTCAGTTGATAAACTGAAAGAGACAAAAGAAAAACTTTTACGAACTCTATTTGATCTTGTTGTTGTAATTATGTCTAACTCATTGATGACCCTCAAGTATAGGGGATCGCAACAATTTTCGAGGGTAGAGTATTCAACCCAAATTTGTTGGTTCGACAGGGGAAGCGAAAGAATATTCTCGAGTATTAGCAGCTGAGTTTGTCAGATTCAACCACATTTGAAAGATTAGTGTCTGCAAGCAAAGTGTCAGGAGCAAAGTAATATGATAGCAACGGTGTCAGAAACAGAACTGTTGACGGCAGACTATTCCTAACTATTGTATTAATGGCACCAATGTTGCACGTGGACAAGTAACTATTCTTCCCCGACAACAGTGTCGGAAAACATCATGCAACAAGTAACAGCGAAGTAGCAAGTAACAACAGTAGCAACAGAGTAACAACAAAGTGGCACAATCCCTTTTGTAGCAAGGGAAAAGCCTAGACAAAGTAACGTAGCAAGGACCAGCAGTAAAAGACTCGTAGGCAGTGGATCGGTGATGTATGAGTGTGATGGATGTGATTCATCATGTAACAGCTATAACACGGAGAGATATGTAACTAACTCCCGTTTGTCAATCTAATGTAGGCATGTATTCTGTATGTAGTCATACGTGCTTAGGGAAAAGAACTTGCATGACATCTATTGTCCATCCCTCCCGTGGCAGCGGGGTCGTAATGGAAACTACGGGATATTAAGGTTCTCCTTTTAATAAAGAACCGGACAAACGCATTAACACGTGGTGAATAAATGAACTCCTCATACTATGGTCATCTCCGGGAGTGGTTCCAGCTATTGTCACTCCGGGGTTGCCGGGTCATAACACATAGTAGGTGACTACAACTTGCAAGATAGGATCTAAAACACACATATATTGGCGACAACATAATAGGTTCAGATCTGAAATCATGGCACTCGGGCCCTAGTGACAAGCATTAAGCATAGCCAAGTAGTAGCAACATCAATCTAGAACATAGTGATACTAGGGATCAATCCCCGTCAAAAACTAACTCGATTACATGATAGATCTCATCCAACTCATCACCGTCCAGCAAGCCTACGATGAGATTACTCACGAACGGTGAAGAGCATCATGGAATTGTTGATGGAGGAAGGTTGATGATGACGATGGCGACGATTTCCCCTCTCCGGAGCCCGAAACGGACTCCAGATCTGCCCTCCAGATAAAGAACAGGATGTGGCGGCGCCTCCGTATCGTAAAACGCGATGAAACCTTCTCTCTGATTTTTTTTTCGGGCGATACGGAAGATATAGAGCTGAGTTTGGGGGTGGTGGTGCCACGTGGGCCCCACAAGCCCTCACGACACGGCCTAGGGGGGTGGCCGCGGCCTGTGGGCTTGTGGCCCACTAGCACGCCCCCTCCGGTTGATCTTTGCGCATGTATTTTTCTTTTATTCCAGAAAAAATCTCCGTAAATTTTCAGGACATTCCGATAACTTTTATTTCTGCACAAAAACAACACCATGGCAATTCTGCTAAAAACAGCGTTGGTCCGGGTTAGTTCCATTCAAATCATGCAAGTTAGAGTCCAAAACAAGGGCAAAAGAGTTCGAAAAAGTAGATACGACGGACACGTATCAACTCCCCCAAGCTTAAAGCCTTGCATGTCCTCAAGCAATTCAGTTGACAAACTGAAAGAGACAAAAGAAAACTTTGACGAACTCCGTTTGATCTTGTTGTTGCAACTATGTCTAACTCATAACCATAATTGCAGCAATATCACAAGCAAACCACATAAGTAAATGACATCTAGGTCTCAGGGTAAACTCATATCAATGGCATAATCAACTAGCGAGCAAATAATAATAAGTCTCAAACGTCAACACTTCAATCAAAACAACATCAAGCAGTACGAATAGATGGTATCTCGCTAGCTCTTTCTGAGACCGCAAAACATAAATGCAGAGCACCTTCAAAGACCAAGGGCTGACTAAACATTGTAATTCAAGGCAATGAAGATCCAGTCATAGTCATACTCAACATAGTTAAAAGCAAAGCATAAAAATGACAGAGGTGCTCTCTAATTGGTGCTTTTGTAAGAGGAGGATGACTCAACAGGAACATAAATAGACAGGCCCTTCGCGGAGGGAAGCATACTTTTGGGTGGCATACTTTCATTGTCAACGCAATGACTAAGAGTTCTCAACATCTTCCATGCTACACATGCTATAGGCGGTTCCCAAACAGAAAAGTAAAGTTTTGACTCCCCCACCACCAATCAATCACAGTCCACGGCTAGCCGAATCCTCGGGTACCGTCCATACCAACATCAATCCTGGGGGGAGTTTTGTTTGTATCTTTTCGATTTGACCATGGAACTGGGAATTCCAATTACCGGCCCCTTTCTCGTGAATGATAGTGAATAAACACATATCGAGGATAACATGCCTAGCATGGAAGATACCAATAGCCCCCTGTCACCACATGAGCGGTTCGGGCATGCAAAATAGATTATTTCTTGAAGGTTTAGAGAGTAGCACATGCAAATTTACTTGGAACGGCTGGTAGATACCGCATATAGGTAGGTATCGTGGACTCATATGGAACAACTTTGGGTTTATGGGAGGTGGATGCACAAGGAGTATTCCCGCTTAGTACAAGTGAAGGCTAGCAAAAGACTGGGAAGCGACCAACTAGAGAGCGACAACGGTCATCAAAATGCATTGAGATTAACTAACATTGAGTAAAAGCATGAGTAGGACATAAATCACCATGTACATGAATATCATAGAGGCTATGTTGATTTTGTTTCAACTACATGCGTGAACATGCGCCAAGTCTACCCACTTGAATCATTCAAAGGAGGATACTGTCCTATCATACTACATCATAGTCATCTCGACATTCATGTGGGCATCCAAGACAAACCATTATAAGCTCATAGCTAAGTAAGCATGGCATAAGCAACTATGATCTCTAAGTTGTCATTGCAAACATGTTTCTCTCACAACAAAGCTGAACCAGACATGATGAGCTAGTCATATTTACAAAAACAAAATAGATCGAGTTCATACCAGCTTTCCCAGGCTCAGTCACTTCATCATATGTCGTCATTATTGCCTTTCACTTGCACGACCGAATGATGTGAATAATAATAAGCGTGCTCGTGCATTGGACTAAAGCTGGAATCTGCAGGCAAACACAAAGGAGAAGACAAAGTAATATGGCTCTTTGAAAGCTAAACAGGTATGCATGCAAGAGCCACCAAACATTGTAACCAATATCTTCTACCTTGTCCCAAAGAAAAAGAAAACTATTTACATGGGAAAGCTCCCAACAAACAAAAGAAGAGCAAGAAAATCTTTTTGTTTTTTCTCAAACTAGACAGACACACGAAAAGAAAATGAGAAAAAGTAAAATAAACTAACATGGATGATACAGTGGCAAAGTGTGAACACCGGCTAACAAAGTGAAAGCATAAGCAAGAATGTAAAGTCGGTAAGAACACGTACTCCCCCAAGCTTAGGCTTTTAGCCTAAGTTGGTCTACTCCCATGGAGGGAAATAACCAGCTCCGGGGTGAGCTCCTCCGGCTCCCACTGATAAGCCGGCGTCTGCTACTCGACTGGTGGCTCGGGCACGGGCACCTGTGGTTGGGCTAGGCCCCAATATGTGTAGATGTCGGAGGGAATAATAATGTACCTGCCTGCATGAAGATTGAACAAAGAAGGAGCAGGGAAGGTAATAGTCTCATGATTACCCTGACTAAATACCAGGTTATAAATCATCCTTCTACTTATATCTCTATCAAGAAAGTCATGGCGAACCATGCTATCGTAATCTAGATATCTCGCGGGAAGAAGGACCACTTCTTCCTCGTCTAGTCTAATGGGTATCTCAAAGTGTCTGGCAAGACGGGTAGCATAGATACCTCCATAGACAACACCTTCAGAACGGTTCAGGTTCAACCGTTGAGCTACTGTAGCACCCAAGCTATAAGTTTTATCATTATAAAGGGCTTCACGCAAGACTGCAAGATATGGGGAACTAAGTGACCCAGCTTTCCCACGGCCAATCAAACATTTTCCCACAAATAATGAGAAGTACCGAAGCACGGGAAAATGAATGCTAGCAGCTCTAGCGCAAGACACTCCTCTCTCCTCTCCTACAACAATTAATTGTATTGATGAAAGCTCCCAGGTCCCATGGACGAGGTTCATGAATATCCCCAATGTAAGGTAATTTGCAAACATTGCAAAAATCTTGGAGTGACATGCACTGGGGGATATCATAAAGTTTGAACTCAACCAAGGAGGATTCTTCCTCGGAGAGAAGTTAAAGCTTTGTACGAAGATATTAGTGAGGAGGAGGTATTGCGGACACTTTTCTTCAACGAAGGCGGTAAGGCCTGCATTTTCCACCAAGTGATAAAGTCCTCATAAATTTCACCGACGCGTAATAACACATCGTTTGGTGAGACGTCTCCAACGTATCTATAATTTTTGATGGTTTCATGCTATTATCTTGTCAAACTTTGGATGTTTTGCATGCCTTTTACTTGTTTTCTAGGACTAACCTATTAACTCAGTGCCAAGCGCCAGTTCCTGTTTTTTCCATGTTTTTGAGCCCTTTCAGAGGAGATTTTGAAACGGAGTCCAGATGGAAGAAAATCCCTGAAAATATTTTTTTTGGAACGGAAGAAGATCGGAGAACTTAGGAGCCAAGCCAGAAGAGCCCCAGGGGCCCCACAAGCCCCCACCCCGCGGCCAGAGGGGTCGCGCCATCCAGGCTTGTGGGCCCCCTGGAGGTCCCCTGACCTAGATCTTTCGCCTATACAATCCCATAAATTCCAGAAAAAATCAAGAGACGATCACAATCACTTTTCCGCCGCCGCAAGCTTCTGTCTCCGCAAGATCCCATCTGGGGCACGTCCTGGTGCCGTGCCGGAGGGGGGATTCGGAAACGGAGGGCTTGTTCATCAACACCATGACCTCTCCGATGATGCGTGAGTAGTTCACCATAGACCTACGGGTCCATAGCTAGTAACTAGATGGCTTCTTCTCTCTCTTGGATCTTCAAGACAAAGTTCTCCATGATCTTCATGGAGATCTATCCGATGTAATCTTCTTTTGCGGTGTGTTTGTCGAGATCCGATGAATTGTGGATTTATGATCAGATTATCTATGAATCTTATTTGAGTTTCTTCTGATCTCTCTTATGCATGATTTCATATCCTTGTAATTCTCTTCGAGTTGTGGGTTTTGTCTGGCCAAATAGATCTATGATTCTTGCAATGGGAGAAGTGCTTGGTTTTGGGTTCATACCGTGCGGTGACCTCACCCAGTGACAGAAGGGGTAGCGAGGCACGCATCGTGTTGTTGCCATCAAGGGTAAAAATATGGGGTTTTCATCATTGGTTTGAGATTATCCATGTACATCATGTCATCTTGCTTAAAGCGTTACTCTGTTCGTCATGAACTCAATACACTAGATGCATGCTGGATAGCGGTCGATGTGTGGATTAATAGTAGTAGATGCAGAAAGTATCGGTCTACTTGTCTCGGACATGATGCCTATATGCATAATGATTACCTTAGATATCGTCATGACTTTGCGCGGTTCTATCAATTGCTCGACAGTAATTTGTTCACCCACCGTGATACTTGCTATTTTGAGAGAAGCCTCTAGTGAACACTATGGCCCCCAGGGTGCTTGATACGTCTCCAATGTATCTATAATTTTTGATGGTTTCATGCTATTATCTTGTAAAACTTTGGATGTTTTGCATGCCTTTTATTTATTTTCTGGGACTAACCTATTAACTCACTGCCAAGTGCCAGTTCCTGTTTTTTCCATGTTATTGACCCCTTTCAGAGGAGATTTTGGAACGGAGTCCAAACGGAAGAAAATCCCCGAAAAGATTTTTTTTCTGGAACGGAAGAAGATCGTAGAGCTTGGGGGCCAAGCCAGAAGAGCCCCAGGGCCCCACAAGCCCCCACCCCGCGGCTAGGGGGTCAGTGCCATGCAGGCTTGTGGGCCCCGTGGAGGTCTCCTGACCTAGATCTTGCGCCTATAAGTTCCCAAATATTCCCAAAAAATCAGGGGTGCATCGTAACCATTTTTCCGCCGCCGCAAGCTTTTGTCTCCGCAAGATCCCATCTGGGGCACATCTTGGTGCCCTGCCGGAGGGGGCATTCGAACACGGAAGGCTTCTCCATCAATACCATGACCTCTCCAATGATACGTGAGTAGTTCACCATAGACCTGCGGGTCCATAGCTAGTAACTAGATGGCTTCTTCTGTCTCTTGGATCTTCAATACAAAGTTCTCCATGATCTTCATGGAGATCTATCCGATGTAATCTTCTTTTGCGGTGTGTTTGTCGAGATCCGATGAATTGTGGATTTATGATCAGATTATCTATGAATCTTATTTTAGGTTCTTCTAATATGTCTGATGCATGATTTGATATCCTTTTAATTCTCTTCGAGTTGTGGGTTTTGTTTGGCCAACTAGATCTATGACTCTTGCAATGGGAGAAGTGCTTGGTTTTGGATTCATACCGTGCGGTGACCTCACCCAGTGACAGAAGGGGTAGCGAGGCACGTATCATGTTGTTGCCATCAAGGGTAAAAAAATGGGGTTTTCACCATTGGTTTGAGATTATCCCTCTACATCATGTCATCTTGCTTAAAGCGTTACTCCGTTCGTCATGAACTCAATACACTAGATGCATGCTCGATAGCGGTCGATGTGTGGAGTAATAGTAGTAGATGCAGAAAGTATATGTCTACTTGTCTCGGATGTGATGCCTATATGCTAGATCATTGCCTTAGACATCGTCATGATTTTGCGCGGTTCTATCAATTGCTCGACAGTAATTTGTTCACCCACCGTAATACTTGCTATTTTGAGAGAAGCCTCTAGTGAGCACTATGGCCGCCAGGGTCTACTCACACCATATTTTCAGCCTTACACCTTTTACTTCGTTGCACTTTCCGCCTTCAGATCTCACTTTTGCAAACAATCTTGAAGGGATTGACAACCCCTTTGAAGCGTTGGGTGCAAGTTTGTTTGTGTTTGCGCAGGTACTCTGGACTTGACGAGACCCTCCTTCTGCATCGATACCTTGGTTCTCAAACTGAGGGAAATACTTACTGCTCCTGTGTTGCATCACCCTTTCCTACTCAAGGGAAAAACCAACGCAAGCCCAATCTCCGTCAACGTGTCAATTTCTGGCGCTGTTGTTTGAGAAGTAGCAGAAGGATTTCTAGCGCCGTTGCCGGGGAGGAAGATCAAGTCAAGAACTCATCCAAGTGTCACAAACTCATCTCTTGCATTTACTTTGTTTCCCAGTTGCCTCTCGTTTTCCTCTCCCCCACTTCACCAATTTGCCTTTTTTCGTTTGCCTTTTTCGCCTTTTCGTTTGCCGTTTTTCTCGCCCGCTTTTTTTTGGTTGCTCGTGTGCTTGACATTGATTGCAATCCTACATGCCCTATTGTTCTTGGTAGACCTTTCCTAAGGACTATCGGTGCTATCATCGATATGAAGGAAGGGAATATTAGATTTCAATTTCCTTTAAGGAAGGGCATGTAACAATTTGCTTGAAAGAAAATAAGATTCCTTATGAATCCGTGATGAGGGCTACTTATGGTTTGAGCACAAAGGACGACGATACGTGATTCTATCGCTACTATGCCTAGCTAAGGGCCTTAAACAATAGCGCTTGTTGGGAGGCAACCCAATGAATTTATCTTTTTATTTCTGTTTTGTTGCGTCCACACTTTCACAATTCTCTTGTGATTGTGTTTTTTGTGTTTCTTTGTTGTTTGAGCCAAGCAAAGCCTTTATGACTAGTCTTGGTAATGGTTGTTTGATCTTGCTGGAAAAAGACAGAAACTTTTCGCTCACGAGATGATTTTTCATTTTTATTCAGAACGAGCTTTTGAGTTGATTCTTTTTTATTCTGATTGATATGTTTTTGCCCTATACCATCGTAATGTTTCAGATTTTTTTGAGGTACCAGAAGTATACGAAGTATACAGATTTCTACAGACTGGTCTGTTTTTGACAGATTCTGTTTTTGTTGAGTTGGTTGCTTGTTTTGATGAAACTATAGTTAGTATCGAGGGGTACTAGCCATGGGAAAGTGAGAATACAATAGCCCATCATCAATATAGATGGAATTCAAGTTTGCTACAGTACCAAAAGAAGTGGTAGTTTGTTTTCTTGTACTAATGTTATCACAAGTTTCTGTTTAAGTTTTGTGTTGTGAAGTTTTCAAGTTTTGGGTGACGTTCTCATGGACAAAGAGATAAGGAGTGGAAAGAGCTCAAGCTTGGGGATGCCCAAGGCACCCCAAGCCAAATTCAAGGACACCAAAAAGCCTAAGCTTGGGGATGCCCCGGGAAGGCATCCCCTCTTTCGTCTTCAATCCATCGATAACATTACTTGGAGCTATATTTTTATTCACCACATGATATGTGTTTTTCTTGGAGCGTATTTTATCATAGGAGTCTTTTCTTTTTGTTGTGTCACAATCATCCTTGCTGCACACCTTTTTGAGAGAGAGACACATGCACTCATCGTGATTTTGCTAGAATGCTCATAATGCTTCACTTATATCTTTTGAGCTAGATACTTTTGCTCTAGTGCTTCACTTATATCTTTTGAGTTAGATACTTTTGCTCTTGTGCTTCACTTATATCTTTAGAGCATGATGGTGCGTGATTTGGTAGTTGGCTTATGCTATGAAAGTAGTCCCATGTGCTAGGTACCCAAAAAGGATGCAAAAACCTCCATCTTCATGTGCATTGAGTAGAAAGAGAAGTTTCGATTCCTCTCAATTAGTTTTGAGACACGGATTTGGTAATATTGAGAGTTATGTTAGTAGGGTGTTGTGAATCTAGAAATACTTGTGTTGAAGTTAGTGATTCCCGTAGCATTCACGTATGGTGAACCGCAATGTTAGGAAGTCGGAGCATAATTGATCTATTGATTGTCATCCTTTGTGTTGAGGTCGGGATCGCGCGATGGTTTACACCTACCAACCCTTCCCCTCGGAGTATGCGTTTAGCACTTTGTTTTGATTACTAATAAAAACTTTCGCAATAAGTATGTGAGTTCTTTATGACTAATGTTGAGTCCATGGTATAGATGCACTTTCACCTTCCACCATTGCTAGCCTCTCTAGCGCCGCGCAATTCTCGCCGGTGCACAAACCCACCAAATTCCTTCCTCAAAACAGCCACCATACCTACCTACTATGGAATTTTCATAGCCATTCCGAGATATATTGCCATTCAACTACCACCGTTCCGTCTCATGACTTGTGCCGTCACTCTCATATTGCCATTGCATGATCATACTAGATCGTTGCACATCCCGGTACACTGCCGGGGGCATTTCCTATGGAGTCATCATCATTGTGATCTTCGAGCTGTGAGTAAATAAAAGTGTGATGATCATCATTATTAGAGCATTGTCCCATGTGAGGAAATAAATAAAAAGAGGCCAAAGAGCCCAAAAACAAAAAAAAATAGAAAAAAATAGGCCTAAGAGCCCAATTAAAATAATAATAATAATAATAATAATAATAATAATAAAATGAGAGAAAAAGAGAGAAGGGACAATGCTACTATCTTTTCCACACTTGTGCTTCATGTTAGCACCATGTTCTTCATGATTGAGAGCTTCTTGCTTTGTCACTACCATATGCTAGTGGGAATCTTCGTTTTATAACTTGGCTTGTATATTCCAATTATGGGCTTCCTCAAAATTGCCCTAGGTCTTCGTGAGCAAGCAAATTGGATGCACACCCACTAGTTTTCCTCTTGAGCTTTCACATACTTATAGCTCTAGTGCATCTCTTGTATGGCAATCCCTACTCATTCACATTGATATCTATTAATGGGCATCTCCATAGCCTATTGATACGCCGAGTCAATGTGACCATTTCCTCCTTTTTGTCTCACAACCACCACCACACTCTATTCCACCTATAGTGCTATATCCATGGCTCGCGCTCATGTATTGCGTGATAGTTATAAAAAGTTTGAGAACGTAAGAGTGCGAAAACAATTACTTGGCCAATTCCTGGGTTGTGCATGATTTACATTAGTTGTGTGAGGATGATGGAGCATAGCCAGACTATATGATTTTGTAGGGATAACTTTCTTTGGCCTTGTTATTTTGAAAGTTCATGATTACTTTGCTAGTTTGCTTGAAGTATTATTGTTTTCATGTCAATAGCAAACTATTGTTTTGAATCTTACAGATCTGAACATTCATGCCACGTGAAAGAAGTTGCAAAGGACAACTATGCTAGGTAGCATTCCACATCAAAAATTCGTTCTTTATCACTTCCCTACTCGAGGACGAGCAGGAGTTAAGGTTGGGGATGCTTGATACGTCTCCAACGTATCTATAATTTTTGATGGTTTCACGCTATTATCTTGTAAAACTTTGGATGTTTTGCATGCCTTTTATTTATTTTCTGGGACTAACCTATTAACTCAGTGCCAAGTGCCAGTTCCTGTTTTTTCCATGTTTCTGACCCCTTTCAGAGGAGATTTTGAAACAGAGTCCAAACGGAAGAAAATCCCCGAAAAGATTTTTTTCTGGAACGGAAGAAGATCGGAGAGCTTGGGGGCCAAGCCAGAAGAGCCCCAGGGGCCCCACAAGCCCCCACCCCGCGGCCATGGGGGCCGCGCCATGCATGCTTGTGGGCCCCCTGGAGGTCCCCTGACCTAGATCATGCACCTATAAATTCCCAAATATTCCCCAAAAATCAGGGGAGCATCGTAATCACTTTTTCGCCGCCTCAAGCTTCTGTCTCCGCAAGATCCCATCTGGGGCACGTCCTGGTGCCTTGCCGGAGGGGGGATTCGTACAAGGAAGGCTTCTCCATCAACACCATGACCTCTCTAATGATGCGTGAGTAGTTCACCATAGACCTACGGGTCCATAGCTAGTAACTAGATGGCTTCTTCTCTCTCTTGGATCTTCAATACAAAGTTCTCCATGATCTTCATGGAGATCTATCCGATGTAATCTTCTTTTGCGGTGTGTTTGTCGAGATCCGATGAATTGTGGATTTATGATCAGATTATCTATGAATCTTATTTGAGTTTCTTCTGATCTCTCTTATGCATGATTTCATATCCTTGTAATTCTCTTCGAGTTGTGGGTTTTGTTTGGCCAACTAGATCTATGATTCTTGCAATGGGAGAAGTGCTTGGTTTTGGGTTCATACCGTGCGGTGACCTCACCCACTGACAGAAGGGGTAGCGAGGCACATATCATGTTGTTGCCATCAAGGGTAAAAAGATGGGGATTTCATCATTAGTTTGAGATTATCCCTCTACATCATGTCATGTTGCTTAAAGCGTTACTCTGTTCGTCATGAACTCAATACACTAGATGCATGATGGATAGCGGTCGATGTGTGGAGTAATAGTAGTAGATGCAGAAAGTATCGGTCTACTTGTCTCTGACGTGATGCCTATATGCTAGATCATTGCCTTAGATATCGTCATGACTTTGCGCGGTTCTATCAATTGCTCGACAGTAATTTGTTCACCCACCGTAATACTTGCTATTTTGAGAGAAGCCTCTAGTGAACACTATGGCCCCCAGG
This sequence comes from Hordeum vulgare subsp. vulgare, assembly GCF_904849725.1. Lineage (NCBI taxonomy): Eukaryota > Viridiplantae > Streptophyta > Magnoliopsida > Poales > Poaceae > Hordeum > Hordeum vulgare. The sequence continues at coordinate 76,822,437 of NC_058521.1, read as the reverse complement.
GTCTACTCCACACCATATTTTCAGCCTTATACCTTTTACTTTGTTGCACTTTCCGCCTTCGGATCTCACTTTTGCAAACAATCTTGAAGGGATTGACAACCCCTTTGAAGCGTTGGGTGCAAGTTTGTTTGTGTTTGTGCAGGTACTCTGGACTTGACGAGACCCTCCTTCTGGATCGATACCTTGTTTCTCAAACTAAGGGAAATACTTACTGCTCCTGTGCTGCATCACCCTTTCCTCTTCACGGGAAAAACCAACGCAAGCCCAATCTCCGTCAACGTGTCAATTTCTGGCGCTGTTGTTTGAGAAGTAGCACTTGGCCACTCGCACGCTCGAACTTCTGCGACTCGAGGAACCAGATACTTGGGCTTCTTCTCACTTCCATCATCCTTGGGGTCACGGCTTGAAGAGCCTCTTAAGAACCTCCTCATCTTTTCCCTTTTCTATCTTTGAAATTTTCTGAAATTTTTAGTGATTCTAAGGAAAAGTGAATAAGGCCCAACGAAACTAGTAGCAACTACTCCCACATGTGCCTAGAGGCCATATTACGCCTCAAAACTACTTGGGACCAGCTAAAATCAGCATGCAAAGCTCAAGAACATGGTCACCAAGGCAGCAAAAATACGCGAAGTATAAGGCACTAGAGCAAAAACTAATTGGACCAATGAAGGAGTCACTTACGAAGGAGTAATTTCCCCAAAACAGTTCGGAGAATGGTGATTTGAGCAAAGAGATCGAAAATCCCAGCAAGAGGAGCAAGAACACGGGTTTGAGCTGCGAAACGATTTTTTCTGGAGGTAGGACAAGGAGATAAGAGCAAGAAGTAGTGGAGGGGGTACCTGTGGGCCCCAGAAGCCTGGGTGGCGCGGCCAGGGGGGTGCCCGCACCCCTAGGGCTTGTGGCCCACTCGTGTGGCCCCCAGACAAACTCTTTGTCCAAGTATTTTTCAAAAAATCCAGAAAAAATCATACTTGATTTTCACGGCGTTCGGAGAACTTTTATTTTCGGGGTACTTTTCCACCGGATGCTTAGACAGGAAAAAGGGAAAACTAAACTAAATCTATCATTTTTCTTCTAAGCAACGGAAGGTGAAAGCTCGGGACAGAGGTTTGTGACTCCTTGATTCATCCATATCATGGTCATCGAAAGAAATCCGTCAATGGGGTTGATCGAATCCCCTCGACAAAACTTTCTTGAATCGCAAAAGAAGACGGAGAATTTTCGAATAGTCACTAGGTCACCTCAACAGGGATATGTATCTCCCCAACAAGCAAATCATACTTCATCTTGACACGAGGAATAGGGCATTCAAAGCTCCCAACAAGAATCGATGAAGTCTTTTCGATAGCATTGATGCAATGTACTCGATATTGTTTCTTCGGAAAGTGCACCGTATGCTCATTACCATTGACATGGAAAGTGACATTGCCTTTGCTGCAATCTATAACAGCCCCTGCAGTGTTTAAAAAGGGTCTTCCGAGGATGACAGCCATGACATCGTCCTCGGAAATATCCAAGATAACAAAGTCTGTTAAGATAGTGGTGTTAGCAACCACAACAGGAACATCCTCACAAATGCCGGTAGGGAAAGCAGTTGATTTTTCGGCCATTTGCAGAGAGATTTCAGTGGGTGTCAACTTATCCAGTTCAAGTCTACGATAGAGAGAGAGAGGCATAACACTAAAACCGGCTCCAAGGTCGCATAACGCAGTTCTAACGTAGTTGCCTTTAATGGAGCAAGGTATAGTGGGCACACCGGGATCACCTAGTTTCTTAGGAGTTCCACCCTTGAAAGTGTAATTGGCAAGCATGGAGGAGATCTCAAGATCAGGTATCCTCCTCTTATTAGTCAGAATATCTTTCATGTACTTAGCATATGGAGACATCTTGAGCATATCTGTCAAACGCATTTGCAGAAAGACAGGTCTGATCATTTCAACGAAGCGCTCAAAATCCTCATCATCCTTTATCTTGGATGGTTTGGGAGGAAAGGGCTTGGGTTTCTGGACCCATGGCTCCCTTTCTTTACCGTGCTTCCTAACAGTGAAGTCATTCTTATCGTATCTCTTAGTCTTAGGATGTGGGTTATCAAGATCAACATGTTCAATCTCCACATTCCGAGGTTGAGCATCATCATGAACATTACTATTGATATTATCATTAGGCTCATGTTCATCACCAGATTGTGTTTCAGCATCAGAGACACAGGCATCGTTTGGACTCTCAGATGTACCAGCAACATGGTTGCTAGCGTGCATGTTCCTATCATCTCTCTTCTTCTTTCTAGGATGACTAGGTGCATCAGTGCTAACTCCTTGAGAATCTTGTTCAACTCTCTTCGGATGACCCTCAGGATACAGAGGTTCCTTGGTCATTCTACCACCTCTAGTGACGACTCTAACGGAATTATCATTCAACTAATTGAGCAAGTCATTCTGAGCTTTAAGTACTTGTTCTACCTGAGTAGTTACCATAGAGGCATGTTTACTCAGAAGCTTAAGATCATTGACGTTTTTGTCCACACAAGCACTTAAATGACTAAGCATACGAGCATTCTTTTCTAGTTGTCTGCTAACATAATCATTGAAACTCTGTTGTTTGGCAACGAAGTTATCAAATTCATCCATGCATAAGCTAGCAGGTTTATCAAAAGGAATATCACTCTCATCAAACCTACACACAGAATTCACTTCTACTACCTGTATCGGGTTATCGAGACCATGTATCTCTTCGATAGGTGGTAGATTTTTGACATCTTCAGATTTAATGCCTTTCTCTCGCACAGATTTCTTGGCTTCTAGCATATCTTCAGGACTGAGGAATAGAATACCTCTTTTCTTCGGAGTTGGCTTAGGAGGTGGTTCGGGAATAGTCCAAGCGTTCTCATTGCACAAGATGTTACTCAACAGAATCTTAGCTTGTTCTACAGTTCGTTCCCTAAAAACACTACCGGCACAACTATCTAGGTGGTCTTTAGAAGCATCGGTAAGTCCATTATAGAAGATATCAAGTATTTCGTTCTTCTCAAGAGGATGATCGGGCAAAGCATTCAGTAGCTGGATAAGCCTCCCCCAGGCTTGTGGGAGACTCTCTTCCTCAGCTTGAGCAAAGTTGTATATTTCCTGCAAGGCAGCTTGCTTCTTATGGGTAGGGAAATATTTTTTAGAGAAGTAGTAGACCATATCCCGGGGCTAAGCACACAACGAGGAGCATGAGAAGTGAACCATGTCTTAGGATCATCCTTTAGCGAGAAAGGAAACAACTTGAGCATGTAGTAGTGGCAGATATTTTCCTCACTAGTGAATAGGGTGGCTATATCGTGGAGTTTGGTAAGATGGGCTACAACCTCTTCAGACTCATAACCGTGAAAAGGATCAGATTCGACCAGAGTGATTAACTCAGGGTCGACAGAGAATTCATAATCCTTATCGGTCACAAAGATAGGCGAAGTGGCAAACTTCGGGTCGTATTTCATCCTAGCGTAGAAGTTTCTCAACATCATAGCTATCCTTACACGCAAGAAAATCCTCAGCTATCTCTCCCTCCATAACATAGCGCGTATTAGGCATATCATGCATAGTAGCAGGTTCTACTTCAATAGTATCAGCAGTTCCGGAAGTATCATCACATCTAGCAGCAACTCTAGCAATTCGTGCATCAAGGGCACCTAGTGGCAAAGTAGTATCAGGCATAGCAGGCATAGTATCAAGCATAGCAACATGAGGCATAGTATCATGGACACCAGAAGTAGCATCATCAAGCACATGCGACATATCAAGATTTCTAGCAGGAGGCGAAGTCGCAAACTTACTCAAAACTGAAGGTGAATCAAGTGCAGAGCTAGATGGCACTTCCTTACCTCTTCTCGTAGTGGAAGGTAGGATTTTAGTTCTTGGATCTTTCGGATTCCTCATAGTGATCAATAGACGTCAATCCCAAGTGACTCACAGAATATAGCTGTGCTTCCCCGGCAACGGTGCCACAAAAAATTTGTTGGCTATCTCCAGCAACGGCGCGAGAAAATAGCCTTGATGACCCACAAGCGTAAGGGATCGCAGCAATTTTCGAGGGTAGACTATTCGACCCAAATTTGTTGATTCGCCAAGACTGGAAGCGAAAGAATATTCTCAAGTATTAGCAGCTAAATGTGTCAGATTCAACCACACCTGAAAGATTAGTGTCTGCAAGCAAAGTATAGGTAGCAAAGTAGTATTCCTAACTGTTGTATCAATGGCGCGAGTAGGTTCCCCGTGGACGGAGAACTATTCTTCCCCGACAACGTTGACGAAAAGGATCTTGCAACAAGTGACAGCGAAGTAGCAAGGAACAGAAGTAGCAGCAGCAGCAAAGTAACAAGTAACAGCAGTAGCAACAGTAGTAGCAAAGTGGCCCAATCCCTTTTGTAGCAAGGGACAAGCCTAGACAAAGTAACATAGTGAGAACCAGTAGTAAAAGACTCATAGGCAGTGGACCGGTGATGGATGAGTGTGACGGATGTGATTCATCATGTAACAGCTATAACAGGGAGAGATATGTAACTAGCTCCCTGATACGTCTCCAACGTATCTACTTTTCCAAACTCTTTTGCCCTTGTTTTGGACTATAATTTGCATGATTTGAATGGAACTAACGTGGAATGATGCTGTTTTCAGCAGAATTGCCTTGGTGTTATTTTTGTGCAGAAATCAAAGTTCTCCAAACGTCGTGAAAATTTACGGGGAGCACTTTTGGAAAATATCAAAAATATCTGCGCCAAGTTCCACCTCAGGGGGTGGGCCAGTGGGCCACAAGCCCCTGCTCCGCCACCCCCCCTGGTGGCGGTGGGCAGGCTTGTGGGGCCCACAGGCACCTACCGCCCCAACTCCAGCTCTATAAGTTGTCTTTCGTCCCAGAAAAAATAAAAAGAGAAGTTTTCGGTCGCGTTTTCGATACAGAGGCGCCGCCACAACCTGTTCTTCATCTGGAGGGCAGATCTGGAGTCCGTCTTGGGCTCCGGAGAAGGGAAATCGTCGCCATCGTCATCATCAACCTTCTTCCCTCTCCAATTCCATGAAGCTCTTCGTCGTTCGTGAGTAATCTATTCGTAGGCTCGCTGGGCGGTGATGAGTAGGATGAGATCTATCATGTAATCAAGTTAGTTTTGATGGCGATTCATCCCTAGTATCCACTATGTTCTGAGATTTGATGTTGCTACTACTTTGCCATGCTTAATGCTTGTCACTAGGGCCCGAGTGCCATGATTTCAGATCTGAAATTATTATGTTGTCACCAATATATGTGTGTTTTAGATCCGATCTTGCAAGTTGTAGTTACCTACTATGTGTTATGATCCGGCAACCCCGGAGTGACAATAACCGAAACCACTCCCGGTGATGATCATAGTTTGAGGAGTTCATGTGTTCACCAAGTGCTAATGCGTTGGTCCAGTTCTTTATTAAAAGGAGAACCTTAATATCCCGTAGTTTCCTTTTGGACCCCGTTGCCACGGGAGGGATGGACAATAGATGTCATGCAAGTTATTTTCCCTAAGCATGTATGACGACACACGGAATGCATGACTACATCACATTGACGAACGGGAGCTAGCCACATATCTCTCCGTGTTATAGCTGTTGCATGATGAATATCATCCAAACAAATCACCGACCCATTGCCTACGAGTTTGTACTACTGCTGTTACTTGTCTTGCTCTGCTGCTGCTGCTACTACTGTTGCTACTGCTGTTACTTGTCTTGCTCTGCTGCTTCTACTACTGTTGCTATTATTGTCGCTTCCTACTGTTGCTACTTTCTACTGCTGTCACTACTGTTGTTCCTTGCCACTGCTATTGCTCGTTACACTATCGTTACTCACTACTTTGTTGTTACTACTGTGCTTGCAGATACTACTCTTTCAGGTGTGGTTGAATCTGACAAATTCAGCTGCTAATACTTGAGAGTATACTCTCACCTCCCGACTGGTAAACCAACAAATTGGGTCGAATACTCTACCCTCAAAAACTGTTGCGAACCCACGCGCTGGTGGGCCATCAACAACATTCTTCCAGTCTCATTGCCCGGGAGTGCTATCAGCATTCTTCTGGTGCCATTGCAGGAGAAGGTTTGTTGTTATAAGCATTCGTCTAGCTAATGCCAGAGATTGCAGGATCAGCCCTTTTCTGGAGCCATTGCCAGGGAAGCAGAGCTGACATGAGTTAAGTTGTGATCTTGCTGAAATTATGGTTATGAGTTAGACATAGTTTCAACAACAAGATCAAACAGAGTTTGTCAAAGTTTTTCTTTCTCTCTCAATTTGTCAACTGAGTTGCTTGAGGACAAGCAAGGTTTTAAGCTTGGGGGAGTTGATACGTCTCCAACGTATCTACTTTTCCAAACTCTTTTGCCCTTGTTTTGGACCTTAATTTGCATGATTTGAATGGAACTAACCTGGACTGACGCTGTTTTCAGCAGAATTGCCTTGGTGTTATTTTTGTGTAGAAATCACAGTTCTCCAAACTTCCTGAAAATTTACGGGGAGCAGTTTTGGAAAATATCAAAAATATTTGTGCCAAGCTCCACCTTAGGGGGTGGGCGAGTGGGCCACAAGCCCCTGCTCCGCCACCACCCCAGTGGTGGCGGTGGGCAGGCTTGTGGGGCCCACACGGCCCTTCCGCCCCTAACTCCAACTCTATAAGTTCCCTTTCTTCCCAGAAAAAATAAAAAGAGAAGTTTTCGTCAGGTTTTCGATACGGAGGCGCCGCCACCACCTGTTCTTCATCTGGAGGGCAGATCTGGAGTCCGTCTTGGGCTCCGGAGAGGGGAAATCGTCGCCATCGTCATCATCAACCTTCTTCCCTCTCCAATTCCATGAAGCTCTTCGTCGTTCGTGAGTAATCTATTCGTAGGCTCGCTGGGCGGTGATGAGTAGGATGAGACCTATCATGTAATCGAGTTAGTTTTGATGGGGATTGATCCCTAGTATCCACTATGTTCTGAGATTGATGTTGCTACTACTTTGCCATACTTAATGCTTGCCACTAGAGCCCGAGTGCCATGATTTCAGATATGAAATTATTATGTTGTCACCAATAAATGTGTGTTTTAGATTCGATCTTGCAAGTTGTAGTTACCTACTATGCGTTATGATACGGCAACCCCGGAGTGACAATAACCGGAACCACTCCCGGTGATGACCATAGTTTGAGGAGTTCATGTGTTCACCAAGTGCTAATTCGTTGGTCCGGTTCTTTATTAAAAGGAGAACCTTAATATCCCGTAGTTTCCTTTTGGACCCCGCTGCCACGGGAGGGATGGACAATAGATGTCATGCAAGTTCTTTCCCCTAAGCACGTATGACGACACACGGAATGCATGCCTACATCACGTTGACGAACGGGAGCTAGGAACATATCTCTCCGTGTTATAGCTTTTGCATGATGAATATCATCCAAACAAATCACCGACCCATTGCCTATGAGTTTGTCCTACTGTTGCTACTGTTGTTACTTGTCTTGCTCTGCTGCTACTGTTGCTACTACTGTCGCTTGCTACTGTTGCTACTTGCTACTGCTGTCACTACTGTTGTTCCTTGCCACTGCTATTGCTCGTTACACGGCCGTTACTCGCTACTTTGCTGTTACTACTGTGCTTGCAGATACTAATCTTTCAGGTGTGGTTGAATCTGACAATTCAACTGCTAATACTTGAGAGTATTCTCTCACCTCACGTCGTGCGAATCAACAAATTTGGGTTGAATACTCTACCCTCGAAAACTGATGCGAACCCACGCGCTGGTAGGCCGTCAACAACATTCTTCTAGTTTCATTACTGGGGAGTGCTATCAGCATTCTTCCGGTGCCGTTGCAGGAGAAGGTTTGTTGTCATAAGCATTCATCTAGCTAACGCCAGAGATTGCAGATCACTCCCGTTCGTCGATCTAATGTAGGCATGTATTCCGTCTGTAGTCATATGTGCTTAGGGAAAAGAACTTGCATGACATATATTGTCCATCCCTCCCGTGGCAGCGGGGTCCTAATGGAAACTACGGGATATTAAGGTTCTCCTTTTAATGAAGAACCAGATCAACGCATTAACACTTGGTGTATACATGAACTCCTCATACTATGGTCATCTCCGGGAGTGGTTCCGGCTATTGTCACTCCGGGGTTGCCGGGTCATAACACATAGTAGGTGACTACAACTTGCAAGATAGGATCTAAAACACACATATATTGGCGACAACATAATAGGTTCAGATCTGAAATCATGGCACTCGGGCCCTAGTGACAAGCATTAAGCACAGCCAAGTAGTAGCAACATCAATCTAGAACATAGTGGATACTAGGGATCAATCCCCGTCAAGAACTAACTCGATTACATGATAGATCTCATCCAACTCATCACCGTCCAGCAAGCCTACGATGAGATTACTCACGAACGATGAAGAGCATCATGGAATTGTCGATGGAGAAAGGTTGATGATGAGGATGGCGACGATTTCCCCTCTCCGGAGCCCGAAACAGACTCCAGATCTGCCCTCCAGATGATGAACAGGATGTGGCGGCGTCTCCGTATCGTAAAACGTGATGAAACCTTCTCTCTGGTTTTTTTTCAGGCAAAACGGAAGATATAGACCTCAGTTTGGGGGTGGTGGTGCCACGTGGGCCCCACAAGCCCTCACGGCGCGGCCATAAGGGGTGGCCGCGGCCTGTGGGCTTGTGGCCCACTGGCACGCCCCCTACGGTGGATCTTTGCGCAGGTATTTTTCTTTTATTCTAGAAAAAATCTCCGTAAATTTTCAGGACATTCCGAGAACTTTTATTTCTACACAAAGACAACACCATGGCAATTCTGCTGAAAACAGCGTTAGTACGGGTTAGTTCCATTCAAATCATGCAAGTTAGAGTCCAAAACACGGGCAAAAGTGTTCGGAAAAGTAGATACGACGGAGACATATCACTCATATTCAGATTTTCAGCAAGATTATAAGCTAACCACATAAGCAATGACATTTAGGTCTCATGGTATACTCATATCAATGGTGTAATTAACTAGCGAGCAATAATAATAAGTTTCAAACGTCAACACTTCAATCAAAATAATCATGATACAATATGAATAAATGGTATCTCGCTAGCCCTTTCTGAGACCGCAAAACATAAATGCAGAGCACCTTCAAAGACCAAAGGCGGACTGGAAATTGTAATTCATGGCAAAGAAGATCCAGTCATAGTCATACTCAATATCAATTAATAGCAAAGCATATAAATGACGGAGGTGCTCTCTAACTGATGCTTTTTAATAAGAAGAGGATGACTCAACAGAAATGTAAATAGATAGGCCCTTCCTAGAGGGAAGTATTGATTTGCAGAGGTACTAGACCTCAAGCTTTTTAAAACAGAGATAAATAAGTTTGGGTGGCATACTTTCATTGTCAACGCGATGACCAAGAGTTTTCACCATCTTCCATGCTACACATATTATAGGAGGTTCCCAAAGAAAATAGTAAAGTTTTGACTCCCCCACCACCGATCAATCACACTCCACGACTAGCCGAATCCTCGGGTGTCGTCCATACCAACAACAATCCATGGGAGTTTTGTTTGCAATTATATTTTTGATTTGATTTGAGCATGGAACTGGGCATTCCGATTACCGGCCCCTTTCTCGTGAGTGATAGTGAATAAACATGTATCGAGGATAATACGCCTAGCATGGAAGATACCGACCGCCCCATGTCACCACATGAGCGATTCGGGCATACAAAACAGATTATTATGTGAAGACTTAGAGACTGGCACATGCAAATTTACTTGGAACGGCAGGTAGATACCGCATATAGGTAGGTATGGTGGACTCATATGGAACAACTTTGGGTTTATGGAAGTGGATGCACAAGTAGTATTCCCGCTTAGTACAAGTGAAAGCTAGCAAAAGACTGGGGAAGCGACCAACTAGAGAGCGACAATAGTCATCAATATGCATTTAACCAATGTTGAGTGCAAGCATGAGTAGGATATAAACCACCATAAACATGAATATCGTAGAGGCTATGTTGATTTTGTTTCAACTACATGCGTGAACATGTGCCAAGTCAAGCCACTTGAATCATTCACAGGAGGATACAATCCTATCATACTACATCATAATCATCTTGAAATTCATGTTGGCATCCAAGACAAACCATTATAAGCTCCTAGCTAATTAAGCATGGTATCAGAAACTATGATCTCTAAGTTGTCATTGCAAACATGTTTCTCTCATAATAATGCTGAATTAGGAACGATGAGTTAGTCGTATTTACAAAAACAAAATAGGTCGAGTTCATACCAGCTTTTCCGGGCTCAGTCACTTCATCATATATCGTCATTATTGCCTTTCACTTGCACGACCGAATGATGTGAATAATAATAAGAGTTTTCATGCATTGGACTAAGATGGAATCTGCAAGCAAATTCAGAGGAGAAGACAAAGTAATATGGCTCTTTGACGGATAAACAATAATGCATATGAGAGCCACTAATCATTTTAATCATGGTCTTCTACCTCGACCCAAAGAAAAAGAAAACTATTTACACGGGAAAGCTCCCAACAAGCAAAAGAAAAATGGGAAATCTTTTTGGGTTTTCTTTTTAATTACCACTAAGCATGCTAGAAAGTAAACTTACAAATATATTTTTTTGGTTTTCTCTTTTTAAACAAATACACGAGAAGAATGCAAGAAAAAGAAATAAACTAGCATGGATGATACATATGGAAGAGTGTGAACACCGACTATCAAAGTGAATGTGTGAGCATGAATATAAAGTCGGTGAGAGACACGTACTAACCCAAGCTTAGGCTTTTGGCCTAAGTTGGTCTAGTTCCACGGCTGGTCCGGGCGATATCCAAAATCATAATGGGGGTTGTACTAGGACGCGGCAGCTACCGCCAGAATAGCTGCCTCACGAAGGCGAGCAGCCTTCACCTCCCTCTCAAACTCCTCTGCCTCTCCTCTGGTTATGTAATATCTCCGTTTTCCCTGAAAGTCAAATAAGGCAGGAGCAGGAAGGGTAATATGGAAAACACGTTGTCGGTTAAATATTAACCAGTATAGGAGGGATCCATTATCCCTCTCAAGGAACAGATAACGTATTGATACGTCTCCATCGTATCTACTTTTCCAAACTCTTTTGCCCTTGTTTTGGACTCTAATTTGCATGATTTGAATGGAACTAACCCGGACTGACGCTGTTTTCAGCAGAATTGCGATCGTATTGTTTTTGCGTAGAAATAAAAGTTCTCGGAATGACCTGGAAATTTACGAGGATTTTTTTGGAATATATAAAAAATACTGGCGCAATAATTACCTGGAGGGACGGAACAAGGAGCCCACAAGCCCAGGAGGCGCGCCCCCCGGGCCGCGCCTGGGAGGCTTGTGAGGCCCTCGTGGCTCCACCGCCTCCAACTCCAACTCTATATAGTCTCTCTCACCCAGAAAAAATTAAGAGAGAAGAGTTCATCGCGTTTTACGACACGGAGCCACCGCCACCACCTGTTCTTCCTCTGGAGGGCAGATCTGGAGTCTGTTCTGGGCTCCGGAGAGGGGAGATCGACGCCATCGTCATCATCAACCACCCTTCATCGCCAATTCCATGATGCTCTTCACCGTTCATGAGTAATCTCATCGTAGGCTTGCTGGACGGTGATGGGTTGGATGAGATCTATCATGTAATCGAGTTAGTTTTGATGGGGTTTGATCCCTAGTATCCACTGTTTTCTGAGATTGATGTTGCTACTACTTTGCCATGCTTAATGCTTGTCGCTAGGGCCCGAGTGCCATGATTTCAGATCTAAACCTATTATGTTTTAATCAATATATGTGTGTTATTGATCCTATCTTGCAAGTTGTAGTCACCTACTATGTGTTATGACCCGGCAACCCCGGAGTGACAATAGCCGGAACCACTCCCGGAGATGACCATAGGATGAGGAGTTCATGTATTCACTAAGTGCTAATGCTTTGTTCCGGTTCTCTATTAAAAGGAGACCTTAATATCCCTTAGTTTCCATTAGGACCCCGCTGCCACGGAAGGGATAGACAATAGATGTCATGCAAGTTCTTTTCCATAAGCACGTATGACTATATATGGAATACATGCCTACATTACATTGACAAACTGGAGCTAGTTACATATCTCTCCATGTTATAACTGTTACATGATGAATGTCATCCGACATAATTATCCATCATCGATCCAATGCCTATGAGTCTTTTTCTACTCGTCCTTGCTACGTTACTTTACCGCTACTGTTGTCACTGCTGCTACTGTTACCGCTACTGCTGTCACTACTGCTACTGTTACCACTGCTACTGTTACTGTGACACTACTCTGCTACTAAAACTTTGCTGTAGATACTAAGTCTTTCAGGTGTGGTTGAATTGAAAACTCAACTGCTAATACTCGAGAATATTCTTTGGCTTCCCCTTGTGTCGAATCAACAAATTTGGGTTGAATAATGTACCCTCGAAAACTATTGCGATCCCCTATACTTGTGGGTTATCAAGACTATTTTCTAGCGCCGTTGCCAGGGATCCCTAGCTCTAGTCTGTGAGGCACTTGGGATTTACGTCTGTTGATCACTATGAGGAATCCAAGAGATCCAAAAACTAAATTCTTGCCCTCAACTACGAGTACAGGTAAGGAACTGCCATCTAGCTCTGCACTTGATTCACCTTCAGTTATGAGTAAATGCGACACCACCACCTATTGATAATTCTGATATGTCGCATGTGCTTGATGATGCTACTTCTTCTATCCATGATGCTTATGATGATGCTTTGCTTGATACTGCTTTGCCACTGGGTGCATTCCTTGATGCAAAAATTGCTAGAGTTGCTCATAAATGTGATGATACTTCTGAAACTGCTGAAATTATTGAAATAGAACCTGATGTTTCACCTGTTAGAACTAGCTCTCCGAGATATGAGTTGCTTGATATACCTGCGGGTTATGTTATGGAGGGAGAGGTAGCTGAGGACTTTCTTGCTTGTAAGGATAGCTATGGTCTTGAAAATTTATTGCGCAAGTGGAAAGAAAAATCTCTGAATGCTAGAATGAAATATGATCCTAAGTTTGCTACTTCGCCTATCTTTGTGACTGATAAGGATTATGAATTCACTGTCGATCCTGAGTTAATCACTTTGGTCGAATCTGATCCTTTTCATGGTTATGAGTCTGAAACGGTTGTAGCACATCTTACCAAACTGCATGATATAGCCACCCTATTCACAAGTGAGGAAAAGATTCGCCATTACTATATCCTTAAGTTGTTTCCTTTCTCGCTAAAGGGTGATGCTAAGACTTGGTTTACTTCTCTTGCTCCTGGTTGTGTGTGTAGTCCCTAGGATATGATCTACTACTTCTCTAAGAAATATTTTCCTGCCCATAAGAAACAAGCTGCCTTGCAGGATATATATAACTTTGTGCAAGTTGAAGAAGAGACTCTCCCACAAGCTTGGGGGAGGCTTGTCCAGTTACTGAATGCTTTGCCTACTCACCCTCTTGAGAAAAATGAAATACTTGATATCTTTTATAATGGACTAACCAATGCTTCTAGGGACCACCTAGGTAGTTGTGATGGTTGTGTTTTCAGGGAACGAACTGTGGAACAAGCTGAGATTCTATTGAATAATATCTTGAACAATGATAATGCTTGGACTATTCCCGAACCACCTCCGAAGCCAACTCCGAAGAAAAGAGGTATTCTATTCCTCAGTCCTGAAGATATGCATGAAGCCAAGAAATCTATGCAAGAGAAAGGTATTAAATCTGAAGATGTTAAGAATCTACCACCTATCGAAGAGATACATGGTCTTGATAACCCCACACACGTAGTAGAGGTAAATTCTCTTCGTAGATTCAATGAGAGTGATATTCCTTATGATAAACCTGCTAGCTTATGCTTAGATGAATTTGATAACTTCGTTGCCAAACAACAAAGTTTCAATGATTATGTTAGCAGACATTTGGAACAAAATCCTCGCATGATTAGTCAGATAAGTGCTTGTGTGGATAGGAATGTCAATGGTCTTAAGCTTTTGAGTAAACATGCCTCTATGGTCACTACTCAAGTAGAACAAGTACTTAAGGCTCAAAATGACTTGCTCAATGAGTTCAATGACAATTCTGATAGAGTCGTCACTAGAGGTGGTAGAATGACTCAGGAACCTTTGTATCCTGAGGGCCATCCTAAGAGAATTGAACAAGATTCTCAAGGAGTTAGCACTGTGGCACCTAGTCATCCTAGTAATAGGAAGAAAAAGAAAGATTATAGGAACTTGCATGCTAGCAAACCTGCTGCTGTTACACTTGAGAATCCAAACGATGTCTCAGTTTCTGATGCCGAAACACAATCTGGTGATGAACATGAGCCTAGTGATAATATTGATAGTGGTGTTCATGTTGATGCTCAAACTAGCAATGATAAGGATGTGGAGATTGAACCTTTTGATCTTGATAACCCACAACCTAAGAATAGGAGATATGATAAGAATGACTTTATTTCTAGGAAGCATAGTAAAGAAACAGAACCATGGGTTCAGAAACCCATGCCCTTTCCTCCCAAACCATCCAAGAAAAAGGATGATAAAGACTTTGAGTGCTTTGTTAAAATGATTAGACGTGTCTTTTTGCAAATGCGTTTGACAGATATGCTCAAAATGTATCCTTATGCTATGTACATGAAAGATATTGTGACCAATAAAACGAGGATACCTGAGGTTGAGATTTACACCATGCTCGCTAATTACACCTTTAAGGGTGGAACTCCTAAGAAACTAGGTGATCCCGGAGTGCCCACTACACCTTGCTCCATTAAAGGAAACTATGTTAGAACTGCTTTATGCGATCTTGGAGCCGGTGTTAGTGTTATGCCTCTCTCTCTTTATCGTAGACTTGAATTGGATAAGTTGACACCCACTGAAATGGCCGACAAATCAACTGCTTTTCCTATCGGCATTTGCGAGGATGTGCCTATTGTGGTTGCCAACGTTACTATCTTAACGGACTTTGTTATTCTGGATATTCCCGAGGATGATGCCATGGCGGTCATCCTTGGAAGACCCTTTTTAAACACTGCAGGGGCTCTTATTGATTGCAACAAAGGCAATGTCACTTTCCATGTTAATGGTAATGAGCACACGATGCACTTTCCGAAGAAACAATATCGAGTACATTGCATCAATGCTATTGAAAAAACTTCATCGATTCTTATTGGAAGCTTTGATTGCCCTATACCTACTGTCAAGATGAAGTATGATTTACTTGTTGGGTATATGCACATCCCAGTTGAGGTAACCTAGTGATTATTCGAAAATTCTCTGGTTTCATGTGATTCCAAAAAAGTTTGTCAAGGAGACTTGATCAACCTCATTGACAGATTTCTTTTGATGACCATGAGATGGATGAATCTAGGAGTCACAACCTTTTGATTCGAACTTTTACTTTCTCTTGTTTAGAAGAAAAATGATAAATTTAGCTTTAGTTTTTCCTGATTTCTGCTTTTTGCGTCCCTTAGAAAGGTGTCCTGAAAATAAAAGTTCTTCAAATGCCCTGAAATTCAAGTATGATTTTTTCTGAAATTTTTCAAAAATTCTGAGATAAAGAGCTAGTCAGGGGGATGCACTAGTGGGCCACAAGCCCAGGAGGCACGGGCACCCCCCCCCCTAGCCGCACCTGGCAGGCTTGTGGGCCCCACGTGCCCCCTCCACTTATTCCAGCTCCCATCTCCTTCTCCTACCTCCAGAAAAAATCATTCCACGGCTCAAACCCGTGTTCTTGCTCTTCTTGCTGCGTTTTTCGATCTCCTTGTGCAAAGCCCCATTCACCAAACTCTTTTGGGGGGATTGTTCCTTGGTATGTGACTCCTCCATTGGTCCAATCAGTTTTTGCTCTAGTGCTTTATTCGTTGCATATTCTTGCTACCTTGGTGACCCTGTTCTTGAGCTTTGCATGTTAATTTTAGTTGGTCCCAAGTAGTTTTGATGCATGATATGGCCTCTAGGCACTTGTAGGAGTAGTTTCTATGAGTTTTGTTGAGCCTTGTTCACTTTTCTTTTGAGTCTCTAAAAAATTCAGAAATTTTCAGAGAAAGAAAAAGGAAAAGATGAGGAGGCTCCTAAGAGGCTCTTCAAGCCGTGACCCCAAGGAAGATGACAATGAGAAGAGGAAACCCAAGCATCCGGTCCCCTGAGTTGCAGAAGTTCGAGCGTGCGAGTGGCCAAGTGATGTGTTCTTACATGCCGCCGGTCTTTATGAGGATTTTTATTACTTGGTGGAGAACGCATGCCTTACCGCATTTGTTGAAGATAAGTGTCCACAATACCTCCTCCTCACTAATATTTTCGTGCAAAGCTATAATTTCTATCCAAGGAAGAGTCCTCCTATGGTTGAGTTCAAGTTATATGATATCCCCGAGCGCATGTCACTTCAGGATTTTCGTAATGTTTGCAAATTACCTTATGTTGGGGATATTCATGAACCTCGTCCACGGGACTTGGAGGATTTCATTGATACTATTGTTGTAGGAGAGGAGAGAGGAGTGTATTGCGCTAGAGTTGCTAGTGTACATTTTCCCGTGCTTCAATATCTCTCATTATTTGTGGGAAAATGTTTGATTGGCCGTGGGAAAGCTGGGGCTCTTAGCTCCCCAGATCTTGCGGTTTTGCGCGAAGCTCTTTATAATGATAAAACTTATAGCTTGAGCGCTATAGTGGCTCAACGGTTGAACACGAACCGTACTAAAGGCGTTGTTTATGGAGGTATCTATGCTACCCGTCTTGCTAAACATTTTGGGATACCTATTAGACTGTACGAGGAAGAAGAGATGCTTCTTCCTGAGAGATATCTAGATTATGATAGCATGGTTCGCCATGACTTTCTTGATAAAGATATAAATAAGAGGATGATTTATAAGCTGGTATTTAGCCAGGGTACTCATGAGACTATTACTTTGCCTGCTCCTTCTTTGTTCAATCTTCATCTAGGCAGGTACATTATTATGCCCTCGGACATCTACGCATATTGGGGCATAGCGCCACCACAGGCGCCCGTGCCCGAGCTACCAGTCGAGTACCAGGCGCCAGTTTATCAGTGGGAGCGAAAGGAGCTCACCCAGCGGTGGCACCCTCAGTATACTCCGGAGTACCCCAGAGACGCTTACTTCCCTTCTTGGGAGTAGACCAACTTAGGCAAAAAGCCTAAGCTTGGGGAAGTACGTGTTTCTCACCGACTTTATATTCATGCTCGCGCTTTCACTTTGATAGTCGACGTTCACACCTTGCCACTATATCATCCATGCTAGTTTAATTCTTTTTCTCGCTTTCTCCTCGTGTGTTTGTTTAGATTGAAAAAACAAAAAAATTAGTTGTAAGTTTACTTTCCAGCTTGCTTAGTGGTGTTTAAAAAGAAAACACAAAAAGATTTCCCGTTCTTCTTTTGCTTGTTGAGAGCTTTCCCGTGTAAATAGTTTTCTTTTTCTTTGGGTCAAGGTAGAAGACCATGATTAAAATGTTTAGTGGCTCTAACATGCATATCTGTTTATCCGTCAAAGAGCCATATTACTTTGTCTTCTCCTCTTTGTTTGCTTGCAGATTCCAGCTTAGTCCAATGCACGAACACTCTCATTATTATTCACATCATTCGGTCGTGCAAGTGAAAGGAAATAAAGACGATATATAATGAAGTGACTGAGCCTAGAAAAGCTGGTATGAACTCGACCTATTTTTTTTGGTAAATATGACTAGCTCATCGTTCATAATTCAGCTTTGTTATGAGAGAAACATGTTTGCAATGACAACATAGAGATCATAGTTTCTGATGCCATGCTTAATTAGCTAGGAGCTTATAATGGTTTGTCTTGGATGCCAACATGAATTTAAAGATGATTATGATGTAGTATGATAGGATGGCATCCTCCTTTGAATGATTCAAGTGGCTTGACTTGGTGCATGTTTACGCATGTAGTTGAAACAAAATCAACATAGCCTCTATGATATTCATGTTTATGGTGATTTATGTCCTACTCATGCTTGCACTCAATGTTGGTTAATTTCAATGCATATTGATGAATGTTGTTGCTCTCTAGTTGGTCGCTTCCCCGTCTTTTGCTAGCCTTCACTTGTACTAAGCGGGAATACTGCTTGTGCATCCACTTCCATAAACCCAAAGATGTTCCATATGAGTCCACCATACCTACTGATGACCCACAAGTTAAGGGGATCAATCGTAGTTCTTTCGGTAAGTAAGAGTGTCGAACCCTGGTTTTCAGCAAGGAAAAATCTGCAGGCACTGAAATTGTCGGTAACAAGTGATTGTGTAGTGAGATGATTCGTAGCGAGCAACAAGTAACAAAAGTAGCAACGGTGCAGCAAAGTGGCCCAATCCCTTTTGTTGCAAGGGACAAGCCTGGAAAAAGTCTTATAGGAGGAAAAACGCTCCCGAGGACACACGGGAATTTCTGTCATGCTAGTTTCATCATGTTCATATGATTCGCGTTTGTTACTTTGATAGTTTGATATGTGGGCGGACCGGCGCTTGGGTACTGCCATTACTTGGACAAGCATCCCACTTATGATTAACCCCTCTCGCAAGCATCCGCAACTACGAAAGAAGAATTAAGACAAAGTCTAACCATAGCATTAAACTAGTGGATCCAAATCAGCCCCTTACGAAGCAACGCATAAACTAGGGTTTAAGCTTCTGTCACTCTAGCAACCCATCATCTACTTACTACTTCTCAATGCCTTCCTCTAGGCCTAAATAATGGTGAAGTGTTATGTAGTCGACGTTCACATAACACCACTAGAGGAAAAACAACATACAACACATCAAATTACCGAACGAATACCAAATTCACATGACTACTATTAGCATGACTTATCCCATGTCCTCAGGAACAAAAGTAACTACTCCCAAAGCATAATCATAATCACGATCAGAGAGGTAATGAGTAGCATCAAGGATCTGAACATAAACTCTTCCACCAAATAATGCAACTAGCATCAACTACAAAGAGTAATCAACACAACTAGCAACCTTCCAAGTATCAATCGGAGTCGCGAGACGGAGATTGGTTACAAGTGATGAACTAGGGTTTGGAGACGAGATGATGCAGATGAAGATGTTGATGGAGATGAGTCCCCTCCGATGAGAGGAGTGTTGGTGATGACGATGGCGATGATTTCCCCATCCGGGAGGGAAGTTTCCCCGGCAGGATTGTCCTGCCGGAGCTCTAGATTGGTTCTGCTCAAGTTCCGCCTCGTGGCGGCGGCGAAACCACAAAAAAGCTCCTCCGTGATTTTTTTTCCTGGACGAAACCCTCCATATAGCAAAAGAGGGGAGCAAGTGGGCTAGTGGGCTGCTCACAAGCCCTCATGGCGCGGCCTGGGGGTGGCCGCGCCGTGCAGGCTTGTGGGCACCCCCTGGTGCCCCTCTGCACTTCTTCGGCCCAGTATTTTTGATAATGGGAAAAATCCCCGTTGATTTTCACGGTGTTTGGAGTTGCGTAGAATAGGTATCTCAACTTTGCTCCACTTTCAGGCCAGAATTCCAGTTGCCGGTATTCTCCCTCTTCATGTAAACCTTGCAAACTAAGAGAGAAAAGGCATAAGAATTGCACCATGAAGTGAAATAACAGCCAAAGAAGCGATAAATATCAACATGGAAACATGATGCAAAATGGATGTATCAACTCCCCCAAGCTTAGACCTCGCTTGTCCTCAAGCGAAAGCCGAGCTCAATAAATATGTCCACATGTTTAGGGAGACAGGTGTCGACAAAACAAGATACGGACATGCATGCATCATGATCAAGATCAGAACAGCAATACCAACATATAATCTCTCATGCTAAAGTGATAATTCCTTCACAAAGTAAAGCATGGATCAAGAACCTTACCGAGAAGTAACAACCGATAGCCTTTAGTCATTGAAGCAATTGCCATTTATGACAACATCAGAAAGAGTCAAATAAGAGCTTGTAAAGCAAATCCACATACTCAATCATTCTTTCCTTCTCTACAATTGCTACAACTCACGTGGTACTCATGAGATCAAAATTTCAGCTGGACACAGAGAAAGATAGGGGCTTAAAGTTTTGCCTCCCAACTGCTTACCTCAAGGGTAATGTCAACAATAATAATTCATGAATGCCTACCTCCAAGTTGACATATGAATATAGATCTTTCCCAAGCATGTGACGGTAGCCAAGATAAAGGCGAAATAAGGAATTGGTGAAGATCACCATGACTCTTTCAAGGGCAAAAAGTAAAGGTACAAGATAGGCCCTTCGCAGAGGGAAGCAGAGGTTGTCATGTGCTTTTGAGGTTTGCATGCGTGTTCTCTTAGTGCGGAGGAACGTCACTTTATATTGCCCCCGGTGATAAAGAACTTTATTATGCAGTCTGTCACTTTTATGTCTTCCTCATCACAGGTTCTTAC
Source organism: Hordeum vulgare subsp. vulgare (assembly GCF_904849725.1). Lineage (NCBI taxonomy): Eukaryota > Viridiplantae > Streptophyta > Magnoliopsida > Poales > Poaceae > Hordeum > Hordeum vulgare. The sequence goes on along the minus strand of NC_058521.1, from coordinate 76,801,980 downwards.
AAAGCTTATTTTCCACACACTAATAGATCATACATATTAGAGAGAAATTTTTATTGCTTGCACCGATGACAACTTACTTGAGGGATCTTATTCAATGCATAGGTAGGTATGGTGGACACTCACGGCAAAATTGGTTTGAAGGTTTATGGATGCACAAGTAGTATCTCTACTTGGTGCGGGAGTTTTGGCTAATGTGAGGTGGAAGAAATCGTCACATGCTAAGGGATCTCTAATCATATAATATTGTTTGGAGCCAAGCAAACACAATTCATTATGTTGTCTTCCTTGTCCAACATCTACTTCTAGGCATGCAATAGTTTAGTGAGTGTTCACAATCATAGATGGTGTCAGAGATGATATATTTATATGTGAACCTCTCCTTCTTTATCACTTCCTATTAATAGCAACAATGACCAAGGTCTACGTTTGCCTACCCTCAACAAGTTTTAATCCTCATTCTTTTTATATGTGAAGCCATCACTTCCCATAAGATCATTACATGATCTTTCATGCTTTTGTTCTATTCTCACTCTTTTGATCATGGCAAGAGGCAAAGCCCTTCAACTAAGACACTCTTTATTATATGGCTCACTCGCAAGAATACATCGGGGGTGACACAAAGCAAAACTCGAGACTAAAACACTAAGACTTTTAATCTACTAGAGAAAGAGAAAACTGAAAAGGAAAACTAAAACAAAGGTAAAGGCAAAAGATGTGATGGTGATACGATACTGGGGCAACTCCCCCAAGCTTGGCACAAGCCAAGGGGATTGCCCATACCAATGCTCAGTTGTCTTCCTTTGGTGGTGATGGTGGTGTTGTTGCAATCTTTGACTCCAAGAGGGCCATTAATCTTTGATTTATACCTTGGAGATCTGCGATATATTTTTCCAGCAAAACAACTTCACGAGTGAGACAAGTATTCCGAGCACGAGTTCTTTCACAAAACCTCAAGAGTTCAATCAAGGATGGAGACAGTAGGTGGAGGTAGGGTAGGTGGAAATCCACTTCTTCAACTTCTTCCTTGTTGAGCACAGATTGCACTTCGTCCCATGCCTGATCCTCCTCCTTTGCTTTGCCCTTGGTTCCTTTAGGGAGCCTCTCCTTAGCCTCCATGACCTCCATCCTTTTCAGATCAGCATGAACTTCTCCATAGATTTGACGGAGGTTGTTCTCCCCCACAGATTCCTGGGACGACATCTTGACCTAGATCTATGGAAGAAAACAAGCTCGAAACAAAAAACTGAGTAAATTTGCATGATGCAGGGGTCAGACAAAACGGAAGTATATATAATGATTTTTTTCAGACCAAAAGGAGTACCCTGCACAAAAACGGAGTCCGGGAGGCGCACGAGGTGGCCACAAGCCCTCACGCCGCGGCTAGGGGCTGGGCCCGCGCCGTACAGGCTTGTCGCCTCCTCGCACACTTTCCGGACTGCTTCCAATTTTTGTTTTTTTTTTTCAAATATTCCAAAACGGAAAAAAATCCTATTGGGAAAGTTTTGGACTCTGTTTTCTTACCGGATCACATACCTCTTCATTTTCGGAGTCTGAAACAGGGTGATAAATATCCCTTAGGTATTCTTCTGTAGCGACCCGACTCAATACGAGTCAAGCCTCTGGTGTTTCCGTACCATCCCAAGATCATGCTGGTACACACTCAGTACATCAATGTATATATCAAGAGTTCAATCACACAGCTTTATTAATCAAAATCTCATATCAAGTACTTTATTACAATAGTGAATTACAATAAAGTGCCTGAAGGCCATCTCATGAGATATCTAACAAAGACTAGCGGAAGCATCAGGTAGACGAGTCCATCCGACTCCAGGGCATGTCGTTGAGCGTAGATCGTAGCCTCAGTCCTGGTTGGAAAAGTACTCTGCAACTTGATACGTTGCAGCCGTGTAGGTCAGCATATGGAATATGCCGGCAAGTCATCAAAGAGAGGGGGAAATAATAACCAACTATCTCTACATGCATATTTGGCAGGTGGGGCTATAAGTTTTAGCATAAAGCCAATTTTCTCCTACAACAAGAGAGGGCTGAAAGAAAAATATTACTACATTGTTTATTGTTAACGAGATGGTTCCGCCAACCAATTCTCATACCCGAGTTGTTGATAATTCCCACATCATGTTAAGTTCTGTCGAGAGTTCAGGGAAAATTTCAATGCATTCGGCTCAAGTTGTCCATGACCATGGACACGGCTAATCAATTAGGTTTGGGCACTCTGCAGAGTTTTGCACACGTACCCCACAAGATTTGATCGCCTCCGAGTATGTCCTCGCACTTCAGGGTGTTTGAAGACCGGATGATCAAAACATGGTCTTTCAACGGGTCCCTCTGAATCCCTGTCGGTGCCCATCCATTCCTACCGTTCTTCTACATCTGCTAGCACCGCCTGTCCAGAGTCGCCGCGTTGTCCAACCAAGCCAGAGCCCATAATGACTTGTGGTTGTGCAGGTAAGCCTTGGGTCTTGAAGCCTCCGTCCGTCTCTTCGAGCCTCGGTGAAGCTTTCCGCAAGATGTCATGGCACGTCTCCAGCATCCCGGGGTCGTCCACTGGTTTCTCCAGGGAACCCGTCAAACCGTCCTTCACCCAGAGTTGCATTGCTTCATGAGGTCTTGAAAATCTTGACTTAACCGGTCTTGGTTATTTAATTATCCTTGCATCACTCGTGTTATGCACTCAACCAGAATCTCGTCTACTCAAGCATAGCAATATGAAATTTGTCGTCCCAGGCCAAGTATCGGGGTTGTTGTGTGCCTACCACATGATACTACAACCTATAACTAAACTTTCCAAGTACCTACTCAGCATGCAATTGGGCAAAGAAAGGTGAAACTACCATGCATAGAAAACATAGGAGATAGTATGATCAAAATGACTTGCCTTGATGATAGTTGTCTTGATCGAGCGCTTCTAAGTAACAAGCTTTGCACTCCGGGTGATCTACCGATACAAACAAGTACACACCATAAGCACTACAATCATCAACAAGTAAAATAACATCACAAGCATAAAGTAGCTATGGCATAAAGTGAAAGAATTCACTTCACCTAACTAAGGCAGAAATTGTTTCTGTTAAAACCCCAAGTAAAAATATTTAAAAAAATTGAAACTTGTACTAAAGTAAGATATAATCACTAGTAAGCAGTAGAAAAAAGAATCAAATAAAAATATATTTTTAAACTCCTGGAATCAGCAAAACAAGGTTTAAACTAAATCTTATCTAAATCGAATTTGAAAAATTCAAACATAGACAAATTATATGTTTTTAAAAACTACAGAAAAATTGTGATCTACTGGAAAAAGTATCAACCTCATTGGATCTCCAGATCAAACGTTATGAGCCAAACAAAATTAGAACTTTCTCTGTTTTGGAATTAAACAGAAAGAAATAGAAACTGATTCTAACGGACAGGGGTTCGTTTGCTGCGGGGAAAACTAGCACACGGCCGATATGTAAGTAAAACCTCTCGGCTAAATAGTAAGTGAAGTAAAACCGGCTCGGTTCTTAACTAAAAACCGAAGGGGTACATGGTATCTAATCCTAGCCATCTAAAACAGATCGGACGGAGGAGGGAGAGATGGGGTTGCTCACTGGATGCTGCCGACGTTGGCTCTTCTCCGGCAAAGCAGGAAGGTGATGGTGGTCGAGGCTGGTGCTCCGGTGATCCTCCGACGACGGCGAGAGCACCAGGGGGATGCGGCGAAGCTCCGGCGTCGTCTCGTGGTTCCAAGGGCGGCAGGGAGGGTCAGAGGCGAGCAACAGGAGCTCCGGGAGTCTCTGTTGCCGGCCGAACTCCGGCGAGGTGCGGGGGGTGGCGTGGAGCGGTGGAACTCGGGGTTTGGTAGAAAAATGGAACGCGGGAGCGATGGTGTGGCTGTTGGTGGCGTTGGTTGGTGCGGGGAGGTGCGGTAGTGGCCGGGGCGGCGTGGCGTTTTCTACTGGAGCTTGGGATCCAGCGAGGTTGCGGGGGCACTGGCGTGGCGTGGGGAGGAGGGGGCCGAGGGGGGGCTCGGGGGTGGCGGCTTATATAGGGGGCAGGGGGGCCGAGGGAAGGAAGGGGGAGGCCGAATCGGGGGGGATCCCGTCGGATCATGGGTCGCGCCATGGAGGGGTGGCCGAGGCGCTGGGAAGGAAAGGGCACGGGAAAAAGAAGGGAAGGAGGAAGAAGAAGGAAGGAAAGAAGAAAAAGAAAAAGAAGAAAAAAGAAGAGGGGGCTCTGCGTGGCGGTTTGGCCAGGGATCTCTCCCAGCGATGGGGGGGATTCTGGCCCAAGAAAACGCCCAGGACGCCTTCCAAAAAAAAGATTTTTTTTAACTACAAGAGAAAAAGAATAAAAGGAAACAAAATAAAAATAATTTATATGGGGTATTATATACCAAATCGATCAGAAAAATATTTTCTAATTGATTATAATTTTTCCAAAACCAAAATAAAAACTTTTTAAAAATGTTTTTTTCAGAAAAACCCCTAAGGCTTTATTTTCTTTTGGCAAAATATTTTCCCCATAAACTTGGGTTTTTTCTTGGCTCAAATAATTTCAAAAATGCCTTACATTGTGGAGGGTCATTTTCCTCCGCTCTGTCTTGCTTGCAAGAATTTTGTCGAGGCATTTTCTCGGGGAGGAAAAATAGAAAAGCAAAAGCAAGTATTTTACGGAAATCAAATGCAAAACTTTATTGCAAACAAAATGCATAGATGCTTAGCTACATTTGTAGAACATTCCCAATTAGGAAAATTGGGATGTTACAAACCTACCCACCTTAAGATGAATCTCGCCCTCGAGATTCGGGTTGGCTAGAAAATAGGTGCGGGTGGTCTCAACGAAGATCTTCTTCTCGTTCCCAGGTGGCTTCTTCCTCGGTGTGGTGGCTCCACAACACCTTGCAGAACTTGATGATCTTGCTGCGGGTAACTCTGTTGGCAGCCTCGAGAATCCTGACGGGTTTCTCCTCATACGTTAGATCAGTGTCAAGCTGTATGGCCTCTAGGGGCACTGTATCTCTCAACGGAACATCAGCCATCTCAGTGTGGCATTTCTTCAACTCGGAAACATGGAAGACATCATGAACTCCGGACAATCCTTCCGACATTTCCAGTTTATAAGCAACTTCGCCTCTACATTCAAGAATTTTGTAGGGGCCAATGAATCGGGGTGCTAACTTTCCTTTCACACCAAATCTCTTGATTCCTCGAAGTCGAGACACCCGAAGATAGGCTCGGTCTCCCACTTCGTATGTTACTTCCTTGCGTTTGCTGTCAGCATAACTTTTTTGCCTGGACTGAGCTATCTTGAGTCGGTCACGGATCAGCTTGACCTTCTCTTCAGAATCTCGGATAAGGTCGGGACCAGAAAGTTGTCGGTCTCCAACTCCGTCCCACATCAACGGTGTTCTGCACCTCCTTCCGTATAGAGCTTCGAAAGGGGCCATCTTCAGACTGGTATGATAGTTGTTGTTGTATGAGAACTCGGCATAAGGCAAATTGTCATCCCAACTAGACCCATAGTCTAGTGCGCAAGCTCTCAACATGTCCTCCAGAATCTGATTGACTCTCTCGGCCTATCCATCTGTCTATGGGTGAAAAGCTGTACTGAACTCCAATCTCGTTCCCAAAGTTTCATGCAGTTGGTGCCAAAATTTTGATGTGAACTGAGTCCCTCTATCTGACACAATACTATTCGGTACTCCATGCAGACATACGATCCTAGTCATATATATCTTGGCCAGCTTGGCACTCGTGTAAGTAGTCTTCACGGGAATGAAGTGAGCTACCTTGGTCAAACGATCGACCACAACCCAAATAGAATCATAGCCAGAATGGGTCCTGGGTAATCCTGTGATGAAGTCCATACCAAGCTTTTTCCCATTTCCACTCGGGTATCGGCAGAGGTTGAAGCAAACCTGCTAGCTTCTGATGCTCGGCCTTTACTCGCTGACAAACATCGCATATTGCTACAAACTCGACAATGTCTTTCTTCACTCCTGTCCACCAGAAACTTTCTTTCAGATCCAGATACATCTTGGTGTTGCCGGGGTGTATTGAGTACGGGGAATCATGGGCCTCCTGAAGTATCAACTTCCTGAGTTCGGGATCATTGGGCACATAAATGCGATCCTCAAACCATAAAGTTCCGTGCTCATCCTCACGAAAACCTTTAGCCTTCCCGTCTTTCATTTTCTGCTTAATCTCAGCTATCTCCTTGTCTGATTTCTGAGCTTCGCGGATCTTTTCTGTCAAGGTGGACTGAATTTCTAGTGTGGCTACAAATCCTCTTGGAACTATTTCCAATTTGAGCTCACGGAGATCATCGGCTAACTCCTGGGGTAATCCTCCTGCTATGAGTGTGTTCACATAACTCTTGCGGCTCAACACATCGGCTACAACATTTGCCTTGCCTGGGTGATAATGCAATCTCATGTCATAGTCCTTGATCAATTCTAGCCATCTCCTATGTATGAGGTTCAACTCCTTCTGCGTGAAGATATATTTCACGCTCTTGTGATCACTGTAAACATCACAACAATTTCCGATCAGGAAATGTCTCCAGGTCTCGAGAGCGTGCACTACGGCTACTAGCTCCAAGTCATGCATGGCATAATTCAACTCATGGGGTCTGATCTGTCTGGATGCATAGGCCACAACTTTACCTTCTTGCATGAGCACTCCTCCGAGTCCTTGACGAGAAGCGTCACAGTAAACCTGGAAATCCTTCCGAATGTTCGGCAATATCAGCACTGGGGTTGTAACCAGACGTTTCTTCAACTCTTGAAAACTGGATTCACATTCCTCAGTCCAAACATACTTGGACTCCTTCTTAAATAACTCTAGCATGGGCTTGGCGATCTTTGAGAAATTCTCAATGAACCTCCGGTAATATCCGGCAAATCCGAGGAAACTACGGATCTTCTTAACTGAAGTGGGTGCTACCCATTCGGTGACTGCTGCGACCTTGGCAGGGTCCACTACTATTCCTTCTCCTGAAATGACGTGTCTGAGGAATCCGACTTCGTTCAACCAAAATTCACATTTGCTAAACTTCGCATACAGCTGATGCTCTCGAATTTCTCCAGAACTAGACGCAGATGTTCCTTGTGTTCCTCCTCGTTCTTGGAGAATATCAGTATGTCATCGATGAACACCACGACAAACTTGTCCAAGTATTCCATAAATACCTTGTTCATAAGATTTATAAAATATGTTGGAGCTTTAGTCAGTACAAATGACATGACCGTGTACTCATACAAGCTGTACCAAGTGGTGAAGGTTGTCTTGGGTATATCCTGTTCATGAATCTTCAGCTGATGATACCCGGATCGAAGATCGATCTTGGAGAATATTATGGCTCCAACTAACTGGTCAAACAGATCATTGATCATCGGCAGGGGGTACTTGTTCTTGATGGTCACCTCGTTCAATGCACGATAATCGACAACCATTCTCAAGGACTTATCCTTCTTTTCAACCAAGAGCACTGGGGCTCCCCAAGGTGAAGAACTTGGGCGAATATACACTTTGTCCAACAACTCCTTAATTTGCTTCTTGATTTCTACCAAGTCATTTGCGGGCATCCGATAGGGTCTCTTGGATATCGGGGCTGTTCCGGGTAATAGCTCAATCAGGAACTCAATCTCTCTATCAGGTGGCATGCCCGGCAATTCCTCCGGAAATACATCTGGGTATTCCTGTACAATCGGTACTTCCTCCTGGACTACTCCCATGAGAGAGTTTACTCGTTTACTCCGTGTCGAGCGCTGAGACACGTACATAATCCGCTTTGCTCGGGGGTGGTGAGCAAAATAGACTTAAGGGCACAATCAATATTCCCTTCGTACTTGGCCAACCAATCCATGCCTAGGATTACATCCAATCCCTGAGACTCTAATACGATGAGGTCGGTGGAAAACTTATGGTTCCCGATGTTGAGACTCAAAGCATGGCATCCTATCCCGGCTGTCATCATGTCTCCTGGGGAACTGACCTTAATAGGTTGGCTGAGGGTTCTAGTTGGCAAACTATACTTTTCCACAACTACCCTTGATATGAATGAATGCGTTGCACCAGAATCAAAAAGTACCAATACTGGACGTGAATTAAGCAAAACTTACCAACCACGGTATCGGGGTGATCATAGACCTCTTCAACATCAATGTGATTCACCTGAGCTCGAGGATAAGGATTGGGCTTCTTTGCTGCAGAGTTGTCGTTGTCGTTTCCATTTCCCTGCTTGTTCTGGGTACATTCAGTGGCATAGTGTCCCGTCTTCTGACACTTGAAGCAGGTGATGTGATTCAGATCCTTCTGAGCTGGAGCTGAATGATGCTGAGTGTCGGTACCGCCATTCTTGAAGTTGCTGTTGTTGCGGTGGTTCCCATTTCCTCCATGGTTGTGGCCTCCATGGTTGTGCACTGGGTGGTTATGCTGGACGTGTCCTCCAAACTTACCGGATCCAGTCCCGGTATTCCCTGAATAGGGGGTGTAGCGAGGCTTCTGCTGAGTGCCGGTGTTGAACTTTCCATTGCCATACTTCCGTTTGCGGTTCTCCATCTGCTGATGTTTCCTCTCCAAGATGAGGGCCTTATCTACCTGCTCCTGGTAGTTGTTGAAGTTGGCTACAGTCAGATGAATGCTCAGCTCATCATTGAGTCCCTCCAAGAACTTTTCCTGCTTGGCCGCATCATCGGCCACATCTCCAGGTGCATAACGGGCGAGCATGCTGAATTCATCGACATACTGAGCCACACAGCAATTTCCCTGGCGTAAGTTGCGAAACTCACGCTTCTTCAGACTCATTGCACCAGATGAGACATGTGCGGTGCGGAAGGCTTGCTTGAACTGCTCCCAAGTGACTCCAGCAATGGGGTATGTGGTGGTGTAGTTCTCCCACCATGCAGCTGCAGGGCCTTCAAGTTGATGCGCGGCAAAGCGCACCTTCTCAGCTTTAGTACAGCCAGCAGTGATTAGTTCCAGCTCCATCTTGCGGAGCCAATCATCTGCCACAATGGGCTCAATGCTGCTGGAGAAAGTCGGAGGGTTCAACCTCAGGAAACGGGTGAGATTGTTGGCCTGGGGTGGATGATGGTTGTTGTTATTGTTCTGGTTCTGGATGATCAGCTGCATCAGGGTATTCTGTTGCTGAATCAACTAAGTGAGTTCCGGCGGGAAGTTGGAAGCAGGGGCACGTCTCGGAGGCATCTGGTGTTTGTAGAGGGGTGAGATTAGCATAGAACAATGGTCTAAAGAGTAATTACACTACCCATATGAAATGAAACAACCAAGTATCACACCACACATTTTATTTAATACCATCACAAAAGGTTCCCACACGGGGATACAAAATTTGATAACCTAAACATCGGCCTAAGCGTTTAACGATAAGATAAATTTGGTGGACTAGTCTAAATGTCCTCCTCAGAAAAGCATGGCGATGGGTCCTTCGGTGGAGCTTTCTTCATAGTCCTCCTCATTGCTGATCAAGGGGGCTACGTCTCCTTCGGGATGAAGGTTCTCGCCCATGTCCAGTTCCTCCTCCAGGTATGTGACTCGAGTCTTCAGCTTCTCGATCCTCTCGAGAAAGTCCTTCACCTCCAATTCGTGCTCATAGTGGGCTTCCCGGGCTGCTTCTTCGAGTTCGAGTTCGCGGAGCGACAGTTGCTTGATCTTCCTGGCGTCCTTGATCACACGATGCTCCAGAGTCCCGTTGTGCTTCTCCAAGGTCTGGGCATAGGACATGAGAGCGTCCTTGGTCTTGCTTGAGATGATTTCTCCATCTTCTCCTCTCCGGGATACCGTGAATAGGTCCGGTGAAATAGGGCAGCCTCTGTACACTTCCTTGATACGTCCGAGTGCACAATGGACCGCCATGTCCCTTCCGAGAATCCAATTGGGTGCGATGAACTTGAAGTCCACAGGCTCAGTGCGCGGCTCGAATGTCCTTCCGGGAACGTGCACCTCAATCCTGTAGCGTGAATCCTCCGGGTATGACGAAGTAGGCTTCCCTGTGATAGTCGGCAGAGCAATCCTCAAGTCCTTGGTGATCTGTATCAGCTCCTTTCCGAAAGGCATAGTGGCGTCGGGCTGGCAAAACTCCGTGAACTTAAGGGGATGAAGGTGGCCATCTAAAACATTGGAAAATCGGAGAGAAGTCAGAAATGATCAGAAGAGGAAATAGAGGATTTATAGACATAAGAAAATATTTTTCTTCCTAAGGCTTTCCTATTCCTAGAGGTTACGTCCTACGATCAGCGTGTGCTCTGAATACCATTTCGGTAGCGACCCGACTCAATACGGGTCAAGCCTCTGGTGTTCCGTACCATCCCAAGATCGCGCTGGTACACACTCAGTACATCAATGTATATATCAAGAGTTCAATCACACAGCTTTATTAATCGAAATCTCATATCGAGTACTTTATTACAATAGTGAATTACAATAAAGTGGCTGAAGGCCATCTCATGAGATATCTAACGAAGACTAGCGGAAGCATCAGGTAGACGAGTCCATCCGACTCCAGGGCATGTCGTTGAGCGTAGATCGTAGCCTCACTCCTGGTCGGAAAAGTACTCTACAACATGATACGTTGCAGCCGTGTAGGTCAGCATATGGAATATGCCGGCAAGTCATCAAAGAGAGGGGGAAAATAATAACCAACTATCTCTACATGCATATTTGGCACGTGGGGCTATAAGTTTTAGCATAAAGCCAATTTTCTCCAACAACAAGAGAGGGCTGAAAGCAAAATATTACTACATTGTTTGTTGTTAACGAGATGGTTCCGCCAACCAATTCTCGTACCCGAGTTGTTGATAATTCCCACATTATTATTAAGTTGTGTCAAGATTTCAGGGAAAATTTCAATGCCTTCGGTTCAAGTTGTCCATGACCGTGGACACGGCAAATAGATTAGGTTTGGGCACTCTGCAGAGTTTTGCACATGTTCCCCGCAAGATTTGATCGCCTCCGAGTATGTCCTCGCACTTCAGGGTGTTTGAAGACCGGATGATCAAAACATGGTCTTTCAACGGGTCCCTCTGAATCCCTGTCGGGGCCCATCCATTCCTACCGTTCTTCTACATCTGCTAGCACCGCCTGTCCAGAGTCGCCGCGTTGTCCAACCAAGCCAGAGCCCATAATGACTTGTGGCTATGCAGGTAAGCCTTGGGTCTTGAAGCCTCCGTACATCTCTTCGATCCTGGGTGAAGCTTTCCGCAAGATGTCATGGCACGTCTCCAGCATCCCGGGGTCGTCCACTGGTTTCTCCAGGGAGCCCGTCAAACCGTCCTTCACCCAGAGTTGCATTGCTTCATGAGGTGTTGAAAATCTTGACTTAACCGGTCTTGGTTATTTAATTATCCTCGCATCACTCGTGTTATGCACTCAACCAGAATCCCGTCTACTCAAGCATAGCAATATGAAATTTGTTGTCCCGGGCCAAGTATCGGGGTTGTTGTGTGCCTACCACATGATACTACAACCTATAACTAAAATTTCCAAGTACCTACTCAGCATGCAATTGGGCAAAGAAAGGTGAAACTACCATGCATAGAAAACATAGGAGATAGTATGATCAAAATGACTTGCCTTGATGATAGTTGTCTTGATCGAGCGCTTCTAAGTAACAAGCTTCGCACTCCGGGTGATCTACCGATACAAACAAGTACACACCATAAGCACTACAATCATCAACAAGTAAAATAATATCACAAGCATAAAGTAGCTATGGCATAAAGTGAAAGAATTCACTTCACCTAACTAAGGCAGAAATTGTTTCTGTTAAAACCCCAAGTAAAAATATTTAAAAAAATTGAAACTTATACTAACGTAAGATATAATCACTAGGAAGTAGTAGAAAAAAGAATCAAATAAAAATCTATTTTTAAACTCCAGGAATAAGCAAAATAAGGTTTAAACTAAATTTGATCTAAATCAAATTTTAAAATTTAAAACATAGACAGATTATATGTTTTTAGAAACTACAGAAAAATTGTGATCTACTGGAAAAAGAATCAACCTCATTGGATCTCTAGATCCAAACTTATCAGCCAAACAAAATTAGAACTTTCTCTGTTTTGGAATTAAACAAAAAAAATAGAAACTGATTCTAACGGACAGGGGTACACGTGGCAGCCCCTGATTGGCTGCGGGTTCGTTTGCTGCGGGGAAAACTAGCACATGGCCGATATGTAAGTAAAACCTCTTGGCTAAATAGTAAGTGAAGTAAAACCGGCTCGGTTCTTAACTAAAAACCAAAGGGGTACATGGTATCTAATCCTAGCCATCTAAAACAGATCGGACGGAGGAGGGAGAGATGGGGTTGCTCACGGGATGCTGCCGACGTTGGCTCTTCTCCGACGAAGCAGGAAGGTGACGGTGGTCGAGGCTGGTGCTCCGGTGATCCTCCAGCGACGGCGAGAGCACCAGGGGGATGCGGCGAAGCTCCGGCGTCGTCTCGTGGTTCCAAGGGCGGCAAGGAGGTTCGGAGGCGAGCGATGGGAGCTCGGGGAGTCTCTGTTGCCGGCCGAACTCCGGCGAGGTGCGGGGGTGGCGTGGAGCGGTGAAACTCGGGGTTTGGTGAAAAAATGGAACGCGGGAGCGATGGTGTGGCTGTTGGTGGCGTTGGTTGGTGCGGGGAGGTGCGGTAGTGGCCGGGGCGGCGTGGCGTTTTCTACTGGAGCTTGGGATCCAGCGAGGTTGCGGGGGCAGTGGCATGGCGTGGGGAGGAGGGGGCCGAGGGGGGGCTCAGGGGTGGCGGCTTATATAGGGGGCAGGGGGCGAGGGAAGGAAGGGGGAGGCCGAATCGGGGGGGATCCCGTCGGATCATGGGTCGCGCCATGGAGGGATGGCCGAGGCGCTAGGAAGGATAGGGCACGGGAGAAAGAAGGGAAGGAGGAAGAATAAGGAAGGAAATAAGGAAAAAAAAGAGGGGGCGCTACGTGTCGGTTTGGCCAGGGATCTCTCCCAGCGATGGGGGGGATTCTGGCCCAAGAAAACGCCCACGGCGCCTTCCAAAAAAAAGATTTTTTTAAACTACAAGAGAAAAAGAATAAATGGAAACAAAATAAAAAAAATTATATGGGGTATTATATACCAAATCGATGAGAAAAATATTTCCTAATTGATTATCATTTTTCCAAAACCAAAATAAAAACATTTTAAAAATGTTTTTTTCAGAAAAACCCCTAAGGCTTTATTTTCTTTTGGCAAAATATTTTCCCCATAAACTTGGGTTTTTTCTTGGCTCAAATAATTTCAAAAATGCCTTATATTGTGGAGGGTCATTTTCCTCCGCTCTTTCTTGCTTGCAATAATTTTGTCGGGGCATTTTCTCGGGGAGGAAAAATAGAAAAGCAAAAGCAAGTATTTGACAGAAATCAAATGCAAAACTTTATTGCAAACAAAATGCATAGATGCTTAGCTACATTTGTAGAACATTCCCAATTAGGAAAATTGGGATGTTACATCTTCCGGAGTTATGGTATTGATGATATTGCTTTCAACATTTACGGGAGTACCTCAGATATAATGCTTGATTCTCTGCCCATTTACAACTCTCAGACAATTACCTTCCGTGTTGTTGATCTTGATAGCACCGGAACGATATACTTCCTCGACAACATAGGGACCTTCCCATTTAGAGAGAAGCTTGCCTGCAAAGAATCTTAAACGAGAGTTATATAGCAAGACATAATCACCTACATTGCACTCACGCTTTTGTATCCTCTTATCATGCCACCTCTTAACCTTCTCTTTGGAAAGCTTGGCATTCTCATATGCCTGAGTTCTCCACTCATCAAGCGAGCTAATATCAAATAACCTCTTCTCACCGGCAAGTTTGAAATCAAAGTTGAGCTCTTTGATTGCCCAATAAGCTTTATGCTCTAGCTCAAGAGGTAAATGACATGATTTACCATACACCATTTTGTACGGAGACATGCCCATGGGATTCTTATAGGCAGTTCTATAAGCCCATAGTGTATCATCGAGCTTCTTAGACCAATTCTTTCTAGACCTGTTGACAGTCTTTTGCAGAATTAATTTAATCTTTGTGTTGCTTAGCTCTACTTGACCACTGGACTGAGGGTGGTAGGGAGACGCAATTCTATGGTTGACATCGTATTTAGCAAGCGTTTTACGGAAAGCACCACGAATGAAGTGTGAACCACCCTCGGTCATTAGATATCTAGGGACTCCAAATCTAGGGAAAATAACTTCTTTCAGCATCTTGATAGAGGTGTTGTGATCAGCACTACTAGTGGGGATAGCTTCTATCCACTTAGTGACGTAATCAGCAGCAACTAAGATATGCGTATACCCGTTGGATTTAGGAAAAGGTCCCATATAATCAAAGGCCCAAACATCAAATGGTTCAATGACAAGTGAATAGTTCATAGGCATTTGCTGACGTTTGCTAATATTACCTATTCTTTGACATTTCTAACAAGACAAGACAAACTTACGGGCATCCTTGAAGAGAGTGGGCCAATAGAAACCTGATTGCAATACCTTGTGTGCAGTTTTATCTCCTGCCTGGTGTCCTCCGTAGGCCTCGGAGTGACACTTCTGTAGGATCTGTCCATGTTCATGTTCAGGTACACAACGTCTAATAACACCATCTACTCCTTCCTTATAAAGGTGAGGATAATCCCAAAAGTAATGTCTCAAGTCAAAGAAGAATTTCTTATTTTGCTGGTACGTGAAACTAGGTGGTATGTATTTGGCAACGATATAGTTCGCATAATCAGCATACCACGGTGTACTACGTGAAGCATTGATGACATTCAATTGCTCATCGGGAAAGCTATCATCAATAGGTTGTGGGTCATCAAGAACATTCTCCAACCTGGACAAGTTATCTGCTACTGGGTTATCATCACGATTCCTGTCAACAACGTGCAAATCAAATTCTTGTAGCAGGAGAACCCATCTGATAAGTGTAGGTTTAGCGTCCTTCTTCTCCATGAGGTACTTAATAGCAGCATGATCAGTGTGAATAGTGACTTTGGAATCAACTATGTAAGACCTGAACTTTTCACATGCAAACACGACTGCTAAAAATTCCTTCTCTGTAGTAGCATAGTTCCTCTGGGCATTGTCTAGAGTTTTACTAGCGTAGTGAATAACATTCAACTTCTTATCGACTCTTTGCCCTAGGACAGCACCAACAGCATAATCACTAGCGTCACACATGATCTCAAAAGGTAAGTTCCAATCAGGTGGTTGAACAATAGGTGCAGTTATCAAAGCCCTCCTAAGTATTTCAAAGGCTTCCTCACAATCATCGTCAAAAACAAAAGGAATATCCTTTTGCAAGAGATTGGTAAGAGGCCTAGAAATCTTAGAGAAGTCTTTAATGAACCTTCTATCAGCATGACCGAGGAAACTTCTTACCTTTGGTATCTATGGGGTATGGCATTTTCTCGATTGCATCAACCTTAGCCTTATCGACTTCAATACCTCTTTCAGAAATTTTATGTCCTAAGACGATGCCTTCATTAACCATAAAGTGGCACTTCTCCCAATTCAAGACAAGATTGGTGTCTTTACATCTCTACAAGACTCGATCAAGGTTGCTGACGCAATCATCGAAGGAAGACCCGTAAACGGAGAAGTCATCCATGAAAACCTCGACAATCTTTTCGCAGAAGTCAAATAATATAGCCATCATACATCTTTGAAAAGTGGCAGGTGCATTACATAAGCCAAAAGGCATACGTCTATAAGCAAAGGTACCGAAAGGGCAGGTGAAAGTGGTTTTCTCCTGATCAGATTGTGCAACTGGTATTTGGGAGAAACCAGAATAACCGTCTAGAAAGTAGAAGTGTGTGTGTTTGGACAGCCTTTCTAGCATTTGGTTGATAAAAGGCAAAGGGTAATGATCTTTCCTAGTGGCTTTATTCAATTTCCTAAAATCAATCACCATCCTATAGCCAGTAATAATCCTCTGTGGGATCAACTCATCCTTATCATTAGGGACAACGGTAATGCCTCCCTTCTTAGGAACGCAATGCACCGGACTCACCCAATCGCTATGAGCAACAGGATAGATAATACCCGCTTCCAGGAGCTTTAGTATTTCTTTTCTTACTACTTCTTTCATCTTAGGATTTAATCTCCTTTGATGATCAGCAACTGGTTTAAATTCAGGATCAGTTTTGATCTTATGCTCGACTAATGCCCTCAAGATCATCAAGAGTATATCCAATAGCAGCACGGTGATTCCTCAGAGTTTTTAGTAACTTCTTTTCTTCATGCTCTGAGAGGCTAGCACTAATAATAACAGGATATATCTCCTTTTCATCCAGATAAGCATACTTAAGAGTATCTGGCAACTGTTTAAGCTCGAACACAGGATCACCCTTTGGTGGAGGTGGATCCCCAAGCAGTTCAACAGGCAAGTTATTCTTAAGGATAGGATATTGTTCTAAGAGAACTCTATCTATTTCATCCCTTTCATACATATGCATATCATTTTCATGCTCAAGCAAGTATTGCTCTAAGGGATCAGTAGGAGGCATGGCAATAGAGGCTAAGGCAATAGTTTCATCCCTACTAGGCAACTCCTTTTCATGAGGTTGTCTACCAAACTTGGAGAAATTGAACTCATGTGACACACGTTCAAAGCCAACAGTGACAGTTTGCTTCTCACAATCAATATGAGCATTGACAGTATTGAGAAAAGGTCTACCAAATATGATGGGACAAAAGCTATCTTGTGCGATAGCAAGAACGAGGAAATCAGCAGGATACTTCGTATTACCACACAAGACTTCAACATCCCTAACAATTCCCACAGGGCAGATAGTATCTCTATTGGCAAGCTGAATAGTGACATCAATAGGCTCTATCTCAACAGGTGCAATCTCATCTTTGATTTCATCATATAAGGATTGAGGTATTGCACTAACACTAGCACTCACGTCACATAAGCCATGATAACAATGAGCTCCTATCTTAACAGAAACCACAGGCATGCCAACAACAGGCCTATGTTTGTCTCTAGCGTGAGGTTTAGCAATTCTAGCAGCATCTTCACAGAAGTGAATATTATGTCCCTCAACTTCTTTAGACAGAAGATCTTTGATAATAGCAATGCTAGGTTCAACTCTAATTTTCTCAGGGGGTGTAGGTGTTCTAATATAGCCTCTACGTATCACAGTTGAAGCTTTAGAATGATCCTTTATCCTAACAGGGAAAGGTGGTTTCTCAATGTAAGCACTGAGAACAACAGGATCATTATAGGCAATGACTTTCTCTTCAACTAGAGTGGGTTTAACTACATTGACTTCTAAAGGAGGATGATATTTAGACCACTTCTCTTTGGGGAGATCAATATGAGCAATAAAGGATTCACACAATGAAGCTACTATCTCAGAGTCAAGTCCATACTTAGCGCTAAAATCACAAAAAGTATTTGTCTCAACAAAGAATTTAACGCAATCAAAAGTGAAATTCATACCTGACTCCTTACCTTCTTCAAGCTCCCAATCTTCAGAGTTGCGTTTGATTCTCTCCAATAAATTCCATTTGAAGTCAATATATCTCTTCATAAAAGAACCGGTACAAGAAGTGTCAAGCATGGTGCGATCATCATGAGAAAGCTGAGCATTGAGGTTCTGAATGATAATTTCTCTCGAGAGCTCAGCCTCCCCGAAAGACCTTCTTCTTGACCTCATCCTCGGGCACACCTGCAAGCTTAAATAAACCACAAACTTCATCTACATAGATCAGATGCAAGTCTGGATGTGATGTTCCATCTCCTGTAAAAGGATTAGCCGGCAGTTTCTCAAGCATACCCGAAGGAAACTCAAAGCAAATATTTTCAGTAGGTGCAGCAGGTTGAGGAGCAACTCTTTGTGCTTCCGTTCGAGGTAAAGATACCCCGAACAAGCCCCTCAAAGGATTAGTATCCATAGTGACAAGTGCCAACAAATTTCAGCACACTATATGAATGTTTCCTTACCAAGTTCCACTTACCAAAGGCGCTTCACTCCCCGGCAACGGCGCCAGAAAAGAGTCTTGATGACCCACAAGAATAGGGGATCAATCATACTCCTTTCTATAAGTAAGAGTGTCGAACCCAATGAGGAGCAGAAGGATTTGACAAGTGGTTTTCAGCAAGGAAAAATCTGCAAGCACTGAAATTGTCGGTAACAAGTGATTGTGTGGTGAGATGATTCGTAGCGAGCAACAAGTAACAAAAGTAGAAACGGTGCAGCAAAGTGGCCCAATCCCTTTTGTAGCGTTGACAAGCCTGGATAAAGTCTTATAGGAGGAAAAACACTCCCGAGGACACACGGGAATTTCTGCCATGCTAGTTTCATCATGTTCATATGATTCGTGTTCGTTACTTTGATAGTTTGATATGTGGGTGGACCGGCGCTTGGGTACTGCCCTTACTTGGACAATCATCCCACTTATGATTAACCCCTCTCGCAAGCATCTGCAACTACGAAAGAAGAATTAAGACAAAGTCTAACCATAGCATTAAACTAGTGGATACAAATCAGCCCCTTACGAAGCAACGCATAAACTAGGGTTTAAGCTTCTGTCACTCTAGCAACCCATCATCTACTTACTACTTCCCAATGCCTTCCTCTAGGCCCAAATAATGGTGAAGTGTTATGTAGTCGACGTTCACATAACACCACTAGAGGAAAAACAACATACAACACATCAAATTACCGAACGAATACCAAATTCACATGACTACTATTAGCATGACTTATCCCATGTCCTGAGGAACAAAAGTAACTACTCACAAAGCATAATCATAATCATGATCAAAGAGGTAATGAGTAGCATCAAGGATCTGAACAAAAACTCTTCCACCAAATAATCCAACTAGCATCAACTACAAAGAGTAATCAACACTACTAGCAACCTTACAAGTACCAATCGGAATCGCGAGACGGAGATTGGTTACAAGTGATGAACTAGGGTTTGGAGATGAGATGGTGTTGATGAAGATGTTGATGGAGATGAGTCCCCTTCGACGAGAGGAGTGTTGGTGATGACGATGGCGACGATTTCCCCCTCAGGGAGGGAAGTTTCCCCGGCAGGATCGTCCTGCTGGAGCTCTAGATTGGTTCTGCTCAAGTTCCGCCTCGTGGCGGCGGCGAAACCACGAAAAAGCTCCGCCATGATTTTTCCTAGACGAAACCCTCCATATAGCAAAAGAGGGGAGCAAGTGGGCCAGTGGACTGCCCATAAGCCCTCATGGCGCGGCCTGGGGGGGTGGCCGCGCCGTGCAGGCTTGTGGGCACCCCCTGGTGCCCCTCTGGCACTTCTTCGGCCCAGTATTTTTGATAAATTGGGAAAAAATCACCGTTGATTTCACGGCGTTTGGAGTTGCGCAGAATAGGTATCTCAACTTTCCTCCACTTTCAGGCCAGAATTCCAGTTGTCGGTATTCTCCCTCTTCATGTAAACCTTGCAAAATAAGAGAGAAAAGGCATAAGAATTGCACCGTGAAGTGAAATAACAGCCAAAGAAGCGATAAATATCAACATGAAAACATGATGCAAAATGGACATATCACCTACCTATATGCGGTATCTACATGTCGTTCCAAGTAAATTTGCATGTGCCACTCTCTATACCTTCAAGTAATAATCTATTTTGCATGCCCGAACCGCTCATGTGGTGACAAGGGGCGGTCAGTATCTTCCATGCTAGGTGTGTTATCCTCGATACGTGTTTATTCACTATGACTCACGAGAAAGGGGCCGGTAATTGGAATGCCCAGTTCCATGCTCAAATCGAAAAGATAATTGCAAACAAAACTCCCCCTGGATTGTTGTTGGTATGGACGGCACCCGAGGATTCGGCTAGTCGTGGAGTGTAATTGATCGGTGGTGGGGGAGTCAAAACTTTACTTTTCTGTTTGGGAACCGCCTATAATATGTGTAGCATGCAAGATGGTGAAAACTCTTGGTCATCGCGTTGACAATGAAAGCATGCCACCCAAAATTATTTATCTCTGTTTTAAAAGCTTGAGCTCTAGCACCTCTGCAAATCAATGTTTCCCTCTGCGAAGGGCCTATCTATTTATGTTTCTGTTGAGTCATCCTCTCCTTATAAAGGCACCAATTAGAGAGCACCTCCGTCATTTTTATGCTTTGCTTTTAATTGTTATTGTGTATGACTGTGACTGGATCTTCTTTGCCATGAATTACAATGTTCAGTCAGCCCTTGGTCTTTGAACGTGCTCTGCATTTATGTTTTGCGGTCTCAGAAAGAGCTAGTGAGATACCATGTGTTCATATTGCTTCATGATTGTTTTGATTGAAGTGTTGACGTTTGAAACTTATTATTATTGCTCCCTAGTTAATTTTGCCATTGATATGAGTTTATCATGAGACTTAAATGTCATTGCTTATGTGGTTAGCTTCTGATCTTGCTGAAAGTCTGAATATGAGTTAGACATAATTACAACAACAAGATCAAACAGAGTTCGTAAAAGTTTTTCTTTTGTCTCTTACAGTTTGTCAACTGAATTGCTTGAGGAAAAGCAAGGCTTTAAACTTGGGGGAGTTGATACGTCTCCATCGTATCTACTTTTCCAAACTCTTTTGCCCTTGTTTTGGACTCTAATTTGCATGATTTGAATGGAACTAACCCGGACTGACGCTGTTTTCAGCATAATTGCCATGGTGTTGTATTTGCACAAAAATAAAAGTTCTCGGAATGACCTAGAAATTTACGAGGATTTTTTGTGGAATATATAAAAAATACTGGCGCAAGAATTATCTGGAGGGACGAAGCCAGGAGCCCACAAGCCCAGGAGGCGCAGGCCCCCCCTCGCCGCGCCTGGCAGGCTTGTGAGGCCCTCGTGGCTCCGCCACCTCCAACTCCAGCTCTATATAGTCTCTCTCGCCCAGAAAAAATTAAGAGAGAAGAGTTCATCGCGTTTTACGACACGGAGCCGCCGCCACCACGTGTTCTTCCTCTAGAGGGCAGATCTGGAGTCTATTCTGGGCTCCGGAGAGGGGAGATCGACGTCGTCGTCATCATCAACCATCCTTCATAGCCAATTCCATGATGCTCCTCACCGTTCGTGAGTAATCTCATCGTAGGCTTGCTGGACGGTGATGGGTTGGATGAGATCTATCATGTAATCGAGTTAGTTTTGATGGGGTTTGATCCCTATTATCCACTGTGTTCTGAGATTAATGTTGCTACTACTTAGCCATGCTTAATGCTTGTCACTAGGGCCCGAGTGCCATGATTTCATATCTGAACCTATTATGTTTTCATCAATATATGTGTGTTCTTGATGCTATATTGCAAGTTGTAGTCACCTACTATGTGTTATGACACGGCAACCCCGGAGTGACAATAGCCGGAACCACTCCCGGAGATGACCATAGTATGAGGAGTTCATGTATTCACTAAGTGCTAATGCTTTGTTCCGATTCTCTATTAAAAGGAGACCTTAATATCCCTTAGTTTCCATTAGGACCTCGCTGCCACGGGAGGGATGGACAATAGATGTCATGCAAGTTCTTTCCAGAAGCACATATGACTATATACAGAATACATGCCTACATTACATTGACAAACTGGAGCTAGTTACATATCTCCCCATGTTATAACTGTTACATGATGAATGTCATCCGACATAATTATCCATCACCGATCCAATGCCTACGAGTCTTTTCCTACTGGTCCATGCTACGTTACTTTACTGCTACTATTGTCACTGCTGCTATTATTACCGCTACTGCTGTCACTATTGCTACTGTTACCACTGCTACCGTTACTATCACACTACTCTGTTACTGAAACTTTGCTGCAGATACTAAGTCTTTCTGGTGTAGTTGAATTGACAACTCAACTGCTAATACTCAAGAATATTCTTTGGCTTCCCCTTGTGTCAAATCAACAAATTTGGGTTGAATACTCTACCCTTGAAAACTGTTGCGATCCCCTATACTTGTGGGTTATCAGGTATCATAGCGGCGTGATCAAGGAAAGTTGTGTGGAGCGGGGGATCTCATGTGCGGATGGGTATTCCAAGAGATTTGCTATGCAAGTGGCATAGATCCCACCAAATAAATCGCCTTCATTAGCATTATTATTTATCCTCCTAGCAATTATAGCTCCCATGTTGAAACTTCTATCACCCGTTACTGCTCTCTTAATTATACTAAGGTCAGGTGCGCAGAGGTGACTATGGTCATGCTTGCCGTTAATGCATCTACCTATGAAGAGGGCAAAATAATGTAAGGCGAGAAAATGAATGCTCCCCATGGTAGCGTGCGTAATATCTCTAGTTTCTCCAACAGTTGTTTTGGACTCTAATTTGCATGATTTGGATGGAACTAACCCGGACTAACGTTGTTTTCAGCAGAATTGCCATGGTGTTGTTTTTGCACAGAAATAAAAATTCTCGGAATGACCTGGAAATTTACGGGGATTTTTTGTGGAATATATAAAAGATACTGGCGCAAGAATCATCCGAGGAAGCGGAGCATGGAGCCCACAAGCCCACCAGGCGCGGGGCCCCCTGGCCGCGCCTAGCAGGCTTGTGGGGCCCACGGAGCTACACCGCCTCCAATTCCAGCTCTATTTAGTCCCTTTCGTCCAGAAAAAAATCAAGAAGAAGAGTTCATCGTGTTTTACGATACGGACGCACCGCCACCTCCTGTTCTTCCTCTCGAGGGAAGATCTAGAGTCCGTTATGGGCTCCGGAGAGGGGAGATCGTCGCCATCGTCATCACCAACCTTCCTTCATCGCCAATTCCATGATGCTCTTCACCGTTCGTGAGTAATCTCATCATAGGCTTGCTGGACTGGACGGTGATGGGTTGGATGAGATCTATCATGTAATCAAGTTAGTTTTGACGGGGATTGAACCCTAGTATCCACTATGTTCTGAGATTGATGTTGCTACTACTTTGCCATGCTTAATGCTTGTCACTAGGGCCCGAGTGCCATGATTTCAGATCTGAACCTATTATGTTGTCACCAATATATGTGTGTTCTTGATCCTATCTTGCAAGTTGTAGTCACCTACTATGTGTTATGACCCGGCAACCCCGGAGTGACAATAGCCGGAACCACTCCCGGAGATGACCATAGTATGAGGAGTTCATGTATTCACCAAGTGTTAATGCGTTGGTCCGGTTCTTTATTAAAAGGAGAACCTTAATATCCCGTGGTTTCCATTAGGACCCCGCTGCCACGGGAGGGATGGACAATAGATGTCATCCAAGTTCTTTTCCCTAAGCACGTATGACTACATACGGAATACATGCCTACATTACATTGACGAATTGGAGCTAGTTACATATCTCTACGTGTTATAACTCTTGCATGATGAATAA
Organism: Hordeum vulgare subsp. vulgare; assembly: GCF_904849725.1. Classification (NCBI taxonomy): domain Eukaryota; kingdom Viridiplantae; phylum Streptophyta; class Magnoliopsida; order Poales; family Poaceae; genus Hordeum; species Hordeum vulgare. Next base: position 76,778,636 of record NC_058521.1, on the reverse strand, counting down.
AATCCGGCATAATCATCCATAATCGATCCGATGCCTAGGAGTTTTTCCTACTGGTCCTTGCTACGTTACTTTGCCGCTACTGCTATCACTGCTGTTACTGTTACTCTGCTGCTACTGCTGTCACTTTGCTGCTACTGGTTACCATTGCTACTCTTGCTATCACACTACCTTGCTACTAATACTTTTCTGCAGATACTAAGTATTTCAGGTGTGGTTGAATTGACAACTCAACTGCTAATACTTGAGAATATTCTTTGGCTTCCCCTTGCGTTGAATAAACAAATTTGGGTTGAATACTCTACCCTCGAAAACTGTTGCGATCCCCTATACCTGTGGGTTATCAAGACCTTTTTCTGACATCGTTGCTGAGGAAGCATAGCTATATTCTCTGAGTCACTTGGAATTTACATCTGCTGGTCACTATGAGGAATCCGAAAGATCCAAGAACTAAAGTCTTGCCCTCAACTACGAGGACAGGTAAGGAACTGCTATCTAGCTCTGCACTTGATTCACCTTCAGTTATGAGTAAGTTTGCTACACCACCTCCTGCTAGAAATTTTGATATGTCGCATGTGCTTGATGATGCTACTTCTGCTGTCCATGATGGTTGTGATGATGCTATGCTTGATACTGCTTTGCCACTAGGTGCATTCCTTGATGCACAAATTGCTAGATTATTGAAGTAGAACCTGCTATTTTGCCTGTTAGAACTAGCTCTCCTAGATATGAATTGCGTGATATGCCTGAGGGTTATGTTATGGAGGGAGAGATAGCTGAGGACTTTCTTGCTTGTAAGCATAGCTATGATGTTGAGAAATTACTGCGGAAGTGGAAAGAAAAATCTTTGAATGCTAGGATGAAATACGACCTAAAGTTTGCTACTTCGCCTATCTTTGTGACCGATAAGGATTATGAATTCTCTGTCGACCCTGAGTTAATCACTCTGGTCGAATCTGATCCTTTTCACGGTTATGAGTCTGAAACGGTTGTAGCCCATCTTACCAAACTGCATGATATAGCCACCCTATTCGCGAGTGAGGAAAAGATCTGCCACTACTATATCCTCAAGTTGTTTCCTTTCTCACTAAAGGATGATGCTAAGACTTGGTTCACTTCTCTTGCTCCTGGTTGTGTGCGTAGCCCCCAGGATATGATCTACTACTTCTCTAAGAAATATTTCCCTGCCCATAAGAAGCAAGCTGCCTTGCAGGAAATATACAACTTTGCGCAAGTTGAAGAACACAGTCTCCCACAAGCTTGGGGGAGGCTCGTCCAGCTACTGAATGCTTTGCCTGATCACCCTCTTGAGAAGAATGAAATGCTTGATATCTTCTATAATGGACTAACCGATGCTTCCAAAGACCACCCAGATAGTTGTGCTGGTTGTGTTTTTAGGGAACGAACTATGGCACAAGCTGAGATCCTATTGAATAATATCTTGTGCAATGAGAATGCTTGGACTATTCTCGAACCACCTCCGAAGCCAACTCCGAAGAAAAGAGGTATTCTATTCCTCAGTCCTAAAGATATGCAAGAAGCTAAGAAATCTATGAAAGAGAAAGGCATTAAATCTAAAGATGTAAAAAATCTACCACCTATCGAAGAGATCCATGGTCTCGATAACCCGATACAAGTAGTAGAGGTAAATTCTCTTCGTAGATTCAATGAGAGTGATATTCCTTTTGATAAACCTGCTAGCTTATGCCTGGATGAATTTGATAACTTTGTTGCCAAACAACAAAGTTTCAATGATTATGTTAGCAGACAATTGGAACAGAATGCTCGCATGCTTAGTCATTTAAGTGCTTGCGTGGATAGAAATGTCAATGATCTTAAGCTCTGAGTAAACATGCAACTATGGTTACTACTCAGGTAGAACAAGTACTTAAGGCTCAAAATGACTTGCTCAATGAGTTGAATGACAATTCTGTCAGAGTTGTCACTAGAGGCGGTAGAATGACCCAGGAACCTTTGTATCCTGAGGGTCATCCTAAGAGAATTGAACAAGATTCTCAAGGAGTTAGCACTGATGCACCTAGTCATCCTATGAAGAAGAAGAAAGATGATAGGAACTTGCATGCTAGCAACCCTGATGCTGTTACACCTGAGAATCCAAACGATGTCTCTGTTTCTGATGCTGAAACGCAATCTGGTGATGAACATGAGCCTAATTATAATATCAATAGTGATGCTCAACCTAGCAAAGATAAGGATGTGGAGATTGAACCTGTTGATCTTGATAACCCACAGCCTAAGAATAGGAGATATGATAAGAACGACTTCGCTGCTAGGAAGGATGGTAAAGAAAGGGAACCATGGGTTCAGAAACCCATGCCCTTTCCTCCCAAACCATCCAAGAAAAAGGATGATGAGGATTTTGAGCGATTTGTTGAAATGATTAGACCTGTCTTCCTGCAAATGCGTTTGAGAGATAAGCTCAAAATGTCTCCCTATACCAAGTACATGAAGGATATTGTGACTACTAAGAGGAGGATACCTGAGGTTGAGATTTCCACCATGCTCGCTAATTACACCTTCAAGGGTGGAACTCCTAAGGAACTAGGTGATCTCGGGGTGCCCACTATACCTTGCTCCATTAAAGGAAACTACGTTAGAACTGCTTTATGCGACCTTCGAGCCGGTGTTAGTGTTATGCCTCTCTCTCCTTATCGTAGACTTGAATTGGACAAGTTGACACCCACTGAAATCTCTCTGTAAATAGCCGACAAATCAACTACTTTCCCTATCGGCATTTGCGAGGATGTGCCTGTTGTGGTTGCTAACGTCACTATCTTAACAGACTTTGTTATTTTGGATATTCCTGAGGACGATGCCATGGCGGTCATCCTTGGAAGACCCTTTCTAAACACTGCAGGGGCTGTTATAGATTACAACAAAGGCAATGTTACTTTCCATGTCAACGGTAATGAGCATACGGTGCACTTTCCGAAGAAACAATATCAAGTACATTGCATCAATGCTATTGAAAAAACTTCATCGATTCTTATTGGGAGCTTTGAATTCCCTATACCTACTGTCAAGATGAAGTATGATTTGATTGTTGGGGATATGCACATCCCCATTGAGGTAACGTAGTGACTATTCAAAAATTCTCTGTTCTTTTTTATGCGATTCGAAAAAGTTTGTCAAGGAGACTTGATCAACATCATTGACGGATTTCTTTCGATAACCATGGGATGGATGAATCGAGGAGTTACAAACCTGTGTTCCAAGCTTTCACCTTCGGTTGCTTAGAAGAAAAATGATATATTTAGTTTAGTTTTCCCTGTTTTCTATTTTAGCATCCCGTAGAAAAGTACCCCAGAAATAAAAGTTCTCTAAATGCCGTGAAAATCAAGTACGATTTTTTCGGGAATTATTGAAAAATACTGAGACGGAGAGCTAGTCAGGGGGCTGCACCAGTGGGCCACAAGCCGTGGAGGCGCGGGCACCCCCCATGGCAACGCCTACCAGGCTTGTGGGGCCCACGTGTACCCCGTACAATTATTCTAGCCCCCATCTGCTTCTCCTACCTCCAGAAAAAATCGTTTCGTAGCTCAAACCCGTGTTCTTGCTCTTCTTGCTGCGATTTTCGATCTCCTTGTGCAAAGCCCTGATCTGCAATCTCTGGCGTTAGCTAGACGAATGCTTATGACAACAAACCTTCTCCTGCAATGGCACCGGAAGAATGCTGATAGCACTCCCCAGTAATGAAACTAGAAGAATGTTGTTGACGGCCCACCAGCGCGTGGGTTCGCAGCAGTTTTTCGAGGGTAGAGTATTCGACCCAAATTTGTTGATTCGCACGACGGGAGGTGAGAGAATACTCTCAAGTATTAGCAGTTGAATTGTCAGATTCAAGCACACCTGAAAGATTAGTATCTGCAAGCACAGTAGTAACAACAAAGTAGCAAGTAACGGCAGTGTAACGAGCAATAGAAGTGGCAAGGAACAGCAATAGTGACAGCAATAGCAAGTAGCAAGAGTAGCAAGCGACAGTAGTAGCAATACTAGCAGCAGAGCAAGACAAGTAACAACAGTAGCAATAGTAGTAGCAGCAGCAGCACAGCAAGACAAGTAACAGTTGTAGCAACAGTAGTAGTAGTAGCACCAGAGCAAGACAAGTAACATCAGTAGTCGGACAAACTCGTAGGCAATGGGTCGGTGATTTGTTTGGATGATATTCATCATGCAATAGCTATAACACGGAGAGATATGTGGCTAGCTCCCGTTCATCAATGTGATGTAGGCATGCATTCCGTGTGTCGTCATACGTGCTTAGGGAAAAGAACTTGCATGACATCTATTGTCCATCCCTCCCGTGGCAGCGGGGTCCAAAAGGAAACTATGGGATATTAAGGTTCTCCTTTTAATAAAGAACCGGACCAACGCATGAGCACTTGGCGAACACATGAACTCCTCCAACTATGGTCATCACCGGGAGTGGTTCCGGTTATTGTCACTCCGGGGTTGCCGGATCATAACACATAGTAGGTAACTACAACTTACAAGATCGGATCTAAAACACACATATATTGGTAACAACATAATAATTTCAGATCTGAAATCATGGCACTCGGGCCCTAGTGACAAGCATTAAGCATGGCAAAGTAGTAGCAACATCAATCTCAGAACATAGTGGATACTAGGGATCAATCCCCATCAAAACTAACTCGATTACATGATAGATCTCATCCTACTCATCACCGCCCAGCGAGCCTACGAATACATTACTCACGAACGACGAAGAGCTTCATGGAATTGGAGAGGGAAGAAGGTTGATGATGACGATGGCGATGATTTTCCCTCTCCGGAGCCCAAGACGGACTCCAGATCTGCCCTCCAGATGAAGAACAGGTGGTGGCGGCGCCTCCATATCGTAAACGCGACAAAAACTTCTCTTTTTATTTTTTTCTGGGACGAAAGGCAACTTATAGAGCTCGAGTTGGGGGCGGCAGGGCCGAGTGGGCCCCACAAGCCTGCCCACCGCCACCAGGGGGGTGGTGGCAGAGCAGGGGCTTGTGGCCCATTGGCCCACCCCCTGAGGTGGAGCTTGGCGCAGATATTTTTTATATTTTCCAAAACTGCTCCCCGTAAATTTTTAGGACGTTTGGAGAACTTTGATTTCTGCACAAGAATAACACCAAGGCAATTCTGCTGAAAACAGCGTCAATCCAGGTTAGTTCCATTCAAATCATGCAAATTAGAGTCCAAAACAAGGGCAAAAGAGTTTGGAAAAGTAGATACGATGGAGACGTATCAACTCCCCCAAGCTTAAAACCTTGCTTGTCCTCAAGCAACTCAGTTGACAAACTGAGAGACAAAGAAAAACTTTGACAAACTCTGTTTGATCTTGTTGTTGCAAGTATGTCTAACTCATAACCAAAATTTCAGTAAGATCACAAGTTAACCACAAAAGCAAATGACACAAAGGTCTCACGGAAAACTAATATCAATGGCATAATCAGCTAACGAGCAAATAATAATGAGTTTCAAATACCAACACTTCAATCAAAACAAGCATGAAGCAATATGAATAGGTGGTATCTCGCTAGCTCTTTCTGAGACCGCAAAACATAAATGCAGAGCACTTTCAAAGATCAGGGGCTCACTAAACATTGTAATTCATAGCAACGAAGATCCAGTCATAGTCATACTCAATATCAATCAAAAGAAAAGCATAAAAATGACAGAGGTGCTCTCTAATTGGTGCTTATGTAAGAGGAGGATGACTCAACAGGAAAATAAATAGACATGCCCTTCGCAGAGGGAAGCATTGATTTGCAGAGGTGCCAGAGCTCAAGCTTTGAAAACAGAGATAATAATTTTGGGTGGCATCCTTTCATTATCAACGCAATGACCAAGAGTTCTCAATATCTTCCATGCTACTCATGCTATAGGCGGTTCCCAAACAGAAAAGTAAAGTTTTAACTCCCCCACCACCAATCAATCATACTCCACGGCTAGCCGAATCCTCGGGTACCGTCCATACTAACATCAATCCGGGGGGAGTCTTGTTTTACAGTTATGTTTTCGATTTAAGCGTGGAACTGGGCATCCCAAATACCGGACCCTTTCTCGTGAATGACTGTGAATAAACACATGTCGAGGATAACACTCCTAGCATGGAAGATACCAATAGCCCTCTGTCACCACATGAGCGGTTCGGGCTTGCAAAACCGATTATTTCTTGAAGGTTTAGAGAGTGGCACATGCAAATTTACTTGGAACGGCAGGTAGATACCGCAAATAGGTAGGTATGGTGGACTCTCATGGAAAAACTTTTGGGTTTATGGAAGTGGATGCACAACCAGTATTCCCGCTTAGTACAAGTGAAGGCTAGCAAAACACTCGGCAGCGACCAACTAGAGAGCGACAACAGTCATCAAGATGCAATGAGTTTGACTAACATTGAATGCAAGCATGAACAGCATATAAATCACCATGAATACGAACATCATAGAGGCTATGTTGATTTTGTTTCAACTACATGCATGAACATGCGCCAAGTCAAGCCACTTGAAACATTCAAAGGAGAATACCATCCTATCATACTACATCATAGTCATCTCAAAATCTATGTTGGCATTCAAGACAAACCATTATAAGCTCTCAGCTAAATAAGCATGGCATGAGAAACTATGATCTCTAAGTTGTCATTGCAAACATGGTTCTCTCACAACAAAGCTAAATCTGGGTCCACAAGCTAGTCATATTTACAAAAACAAAATAGATAGATTTCATACCAGCTTTTCAGTCTCAGTCACTTCATCATATATCATCATTGTTGCCTTTCATTTGCACGATCGAACGATGTGAACAATAATAAGCACATTGGACTAAGCTGAATCTGCAGGCAAACACAAAGGAGAAGACAAAATAATATGGCTCTTTGAAAGCTAAACAGGTAAGCATGTAAGAACCACTAAACATTGTAACCAATATCTTCTACCTTGACACAAAGAAAAAGAAAACTATTTACACGGGAAAACTCCCAACAAGCAAAAGAAGAAAGAAAAATCTTTTTGGGTTTTCTCAAAAGGACACAAAACAAGAAAACAAGAAAACAAAAAGAAACTAGCAAGGATAATACAGTGGCAAAGTGTAAACACCGGCCAACAAACTGAAATCATAAGCATGAATGTAAAGTCGGTGAGAACACGTACTCCCCCAAGCTTAGGCTTTTGGCCTAGCTTGGTCTACTCCCATGGTGGGAAATAACCAGCTCCAGGTACTCCGGAGTAGACTATGGATGCCATTGTTGCGTGAGCTCTTCCGGCTCCCACTGATAAACTGGCGTATGGTACTCGACTGGCGTCTCGGGCACAGGCGCCTGTGGTTGGGCCAAGCCCCAATATGCGTAGATGTCCGCGGGCATAATAATGTACCTGCCTGCATGAAGATAAAACAAAGAAGGAGCGGGCAAAGTAATAGTCTCTCGAGTACCCTGACTAAACACCAGGCTACAAAGCATCCGTCTACTAGCATCTCTATCCAGAAAATCATGGCGAACCATGCTGTCATAATACAGATATCTCTCACAGAGAAGCATCTCTCCTTCGTCTCCCAGTCTAGTCGGTATCTCAAAGTGTTTGGCAAGACGGGTAGCATAGATACCTCCATAGACAACACCTTTAGAACGGTTCAAGTTCAACCATTGAGCTACTATAGCGCCCAAGCTATAAGACTTATCGTTATAAAGGCCTTCGCGCAGAACCGCGAGGTCTCGAGAACTAAGTGATCCAGCCTCCCCACGGCCAATCAAACATTTTCCCACAAATAGTGAGAAGTACCAAAGCACAAGAAAATGTATGCTAGCAATTCTAGCGCGAGACACTCCTCTCTCCTCTCCAAAAACAATAAAACCAATGAAATCCTCCAAGTCTCGTGGACGAGGGTCACGGATATCCCCAACATAAGGTAATTTGCATATATTGCAAAAGTCCTGCAGCGTCATGCACTGGGGAACATCGTATATCATGAACTCAACCATGGGAGGAGGATTCTTCCTCGGATAAAAGTTGAAGCTTTGAACGAAAATATTGGTGAGGAGGAGATATTGTGGGCACTTATCTTCAACGAACGTAGTGAGACCTGCGTTCTCCACCAAGTAATAAAAGTCTTCATAAAGTCCGACGGCGCACAAAAATTCATCACTTGGCCACTCGCACGCTCGAACTTCTGTGACTCGAGGGACTACGTACTTGGGGTGATTCTTCTCATCCTCCTTGGTGTTACGGCTTGAAGAGCCTCTCAAGAACCTCCTCATCTTTTCCTTTTCTAGCTCTGAAAAATTCTCAAATTTTTAGAGACTTCGAAAGAAAAGTGAATAAGGATTAACCCAACTTGTAGCAACTACTCCTACTAGTGCCTAGAGACCGTATCACGCGCTAAAACTACTTGGGACCAGCTAAAATCAACATTTCTATCTCAAGAACAGGGTCACCAAGGTAGCAAGAATACGCGAAGGATAAAGCACTAGAGCAAAAACTAATTGTACCAATGGAGGAGTTACTTACCAAGGTGTAATTTCCCAAAACGGTTCGGAGAATGGTGCTTTGAGCAAGGAGATCGAAAATCACAGCCAAATGAGCAAGAACACGGGTTTGAGCTGTGAAACAATTTTTTATGGAGGTGGAAGAAGAGGCTGAGAGCTGGAATGAGTGGAGGGGGTGCGTGTGGGCCCCACAAGCTTGCACCACGCCACCAGGGGGGTGGTGGCAGAGCAAGGGCTTGTGGCCCACTGGCCAGGCCCCCAGGCCAGTTCTCAGGCCCAGAAATTTTCAAAAATTCCAGAAAAAATCATACTAAATTTTCAGGACCATCGGAGAACTTTTATTTTCGAGATATTTTTCTCCGGGACGCTAAAACAGAAAACAGGAAAAGCTAAACTAATTCCATCATTTTTCTTCTAAGCAACAGAAAAGGAAAACTCAAAACAGAGGTATGTGACTCTTTGATTCATCCGTCTCATGGTCATCAAAAGAAATCCGTCAATGGGATGGATCAAGTCCTTATGACAAAACCTTCTCGAATCGCAAGAGAGAACGGAGAATTTTCGAATAGTCACTAAGTCACCTCAATGGGGATATGTATCTCCCCAACAAGAAAATCATACTTCATCTTGACACGAGGAATAGGGCATTCAAAGCTCCCAATGAGAATCGATGAAGTCTTTTTTATAGCATTGATGCAATGTACTGGATATTGTTTCTTCGAAAAGTGTACGGTGTGCTCATTACCGTTGACATGGAAAGTGACAGTGCCTTTGTTGCAATCTATAACAGCCCCTGCAGTGTTTAAAAACGGTCTTCCGAGGATGATAGCCATGGCATCGTCCTCGGGAATATCCAAGAGAACAAAGTTTGTTAAGATAGTGGTATTAGCAACCACAACAGGCACATCCTCGCAAACGCCGATAGGGAAAGCAGTTGATTTGTCGGCCATTTACAGAGAAATTTTAGTGGGTGTCAACTTATCCAACTCAAGTCTATGATAAAGAGAGAGTGGCATAACACTAACACTGGCTCCAAGGTCACATAAGGCAGTTCTTACGTAGTTTCCTTTAATAGAGCAAGGTATAGTGGGCACTCCGGGATCACCAAGTTTCTTAGGAGTTCCACCTTTAAAAGTGTAATTGGCAAGCATGGTGGAGATCTCAAGATCTGGTATCTTCCGTTTATTAGTCACGATATCTTTAATGTACTTGGCATACGGAGACATCTTGAGCATATCAGTTAACCGCATCTGCAGAAAGACGGGTCTTATCATCTCAACGAAGCGCTCAAAATCCTCATCACCTTTTTTCTTGGATGGCTTAGGAGGGAAGGGCATAGGTCTCTGAACCCATGGCTCCCTTTCTTTACCATGCTTCCTAGTAGTGAAGTCATTCTTGTCGTATCTCTTACGTTGTGGATTATCAGGATTAACCGTAGGTTCAATCTCCACATCCTCATCATGGCTAGGTTGAGCATTATTATGAACATCACTGTCCATGTTGTCACCAGGTTCATGTTCATCACCTGATTGTGTTTCTGCATCAGACGCAGAAATATCATTAGGTTCTTCAGGTGTGACAGTATTTGGTGAACTGGCATGCAGGTTTCTATCATCCTTCTTCTTCTCCTTAGGATGACTGGGTGTATCAGCATTGATTCCTTGAGAATCTTGATCAATTCTCTTAGGATGACCTTCAGGATACAAAGGTTCCTGAGTCATTTTGCCTCCTCTAGTAATGACTCTGACAGAGTTGTCATTTAATTCATTGAGCAGGTCATTTTGAGCTTTAAGTACTTGTTCTACCTGAGTAGTAATCATTGAGGCATGTTTACTCAGAAGCTTGAGAGCATTGACATTTCTGTCTACACAAGCACTTAAATGGCTAAGCATACGAGTACTTTGTTCCAAATGTCTGCTAACATAATCATTGAAACTCTGTTGTTTGGCAACAAAATTGTCAAATTCATCAAAGCATAGGCTAGCAGGTTTATCAAAAGGAATATCACTCTCATCAAACCTACGCAGAGAATTCACTTCCACTACCTGTATCGGGTTATCGAGACCGTGGATCTCTTTGATAGGTGGTAGATTTTTGACATCTTTAGATCTAATGCCTTTCTCTTGCACAGATTTCTTGGCTTCTTGCATATCTTCGGGACTGAGGAATAGAATACCTCTTTTCTTAGGAGTTGGCTTAGGAGGTGGTTCGGGAATAGTCCAAGCATTATCGTTGATGAAGAGGTTATTCAGTAGAGTCTCAGCTTGTTCTACAGTTCGTTCCCTAAAAACACAACCGGCACAACTATCTAGGTGGTCTCTAGAGGCATCGGTAAGTCCGTTATAGAGGATATCAAGTATCTCGTTCTTCTTAAGAGGGTGATCAGGCAAAGCATTCTGGAGCTGGACGAGCCTCCCCCAAGCTTGTGGAAGACTCTCTTCTTGGAGTTGGGCAAAGTTGTATATTTCCTGCAAGGCAGCTTGCTTCTTATGGGTAGGGAAATATTTCTCACATAAGTAATAGACCATCTCCTCGGGACTACACACACATCCTGGAGCAAGAGAGGTGAACCAGACTTTAGCCTCATCCTTTAGAGAGAAAGGAAACAGCTTAAGGATATAGTAGTGGCGGATCTTCTCCTTATTAGTGAAAAGGTTGGCTATTTCGGATAGTTTGGCAAGATGGGCTATGACCGTCTTAGACTCATAACCGTGAAAAGGATCAAATTCGACTAGAGAGATTATCTCATGGTCGACAGATAATTCATAATCCTTATCGGAGACAAAGATTGGCGAAGTGGCAAACTTCGGGTCATTTTTCATCCTAGCTTCCCGAGATTTTTCCTTCCACTTGAGAAGTAATTTCTCAGCGTCATAGGCATCCTTACACGCAAGAAAATCCTCAGCTATCTCTCCCTCCATAACGTAACCCTCAGGTATAACAGGCAATTCATGTCTAGGAGAGCTAGATCTAGCAGGAGCAAAAGCAGGTTCTATCTCAATAGTATCGGCAGTTTCAGAAGCATCACGAGCATTGGCAGTAACTCTAGCAATATGAGCATCAAGGAACATTCCTAGTGCAACATCAGGAAAAGGAGCATCTCTAGCAGTATCAAGCATAGCATCATCAGGAAAAATAGCATCTCTAGCATCATCAGGCAAAACAATATCAAGCATAGCATCTCTAGCAGTATCAGGCATAGTATCATCAAGCATAGTATGAAGCATAGCATCATGAGGCATAGTATCTCTAGCATCATCAGGCAAAGCAGTATCAAGCATAGCATCTCTAGCAGTATCAAGCATAGCATCATCAGGCATAGTATCAAGCATAGCATCTCTAGCAGTATCAAGCATAGCATCATCAGGCATAGTATCAAGCATAGCATCTCTAGCAGTAGTATCACAAGCATCATCAAGCACAGGCGACATATCAAGATTTCTAGCAGGAGGTGATGTCGCAAACTTACTCATAACTGAAGGTGAATCAAGTGCAGAGCTAGATGGCAATTCCTTACCTCCTCTCGTAGTTGAGGGAAAAACTTTGGTATTCATATCCTTCAAATTCTTCATAGTGATCAGCAGATATAAATCCCAAGCGACTCAGAGAATATAGCAATACCTCCCCGACAACGGCGCCAGAAAAATGCTGATCTGCAATCTCTGGCGTTAGCTAGATGAATGCTTATGACAACAAACCTTCTCCTGCAACGGCACCGGAAGAATGCTGATAGCACTCCCCAGTAATGAAACTAGAAGAATGTTGTTGACGGCCCACCAGCGCGTGGGTTCGCAGCAGTTTTCGAGGGTAGAGTATTCGACCCAAATTTGTTGATTCGCACGACGGGAGGTGAGAGAATACTCTCAAGTATTAGCAGTTGAATTGTCAGATTCAACCACACCTGAAAGATTAGTATCTGCAAGCACAGTAGTAGCAGCAAAGTAGCGAGTAACGGCAGTGTAACGAGCAATAGAGTGGCAAGGAACATCAATAGTGACAGCAGTAGCAACAGTAGTAGCAACAGTAGCAGCAGAGCAAGACAAGTAACAACAGTAGCAACAGTAGAAGCAGCAGCAGCAGCAGAGCAAGACAAGTAACAGTAGTAGCAACAGTAGTAGCAACAGTAGTAGCAGTAGCAGCAGAGCAAGACAAGTAACACAAGTAGTAGGACAAACTCGTAGGCAATGGGTCGGTGATTTGTTTGGATGATATTCATCATGCAACAGCTATAACACGGAGAGATATGTGGCTAGCTCCCGTTCGTCAATTTGATGTAGGCATGCATTCCGTGTGTCGTCATACGTGCTTAGGGAAAAGAACTTGCATGACATCTATTGTCCATCCCTCCCGTGGCAGCGGGGTCCAAAAGGAAACTACGAGATATTAAGGTTCTCCTTTTAATAACGAACCGGACCAACGCATTAGCACTTGGTGAACACATGAACTCCTCAAACTATGGTCATCACCGGGAGTGGTTCCGGTTATTGTCACTCCGGGGTTGCCGGATCATAACACATAGTAGGTAACTACAACTTGCAAGATCGGATCTAAAACACACATATATTGGTGACAACATAATAATTTCAGATCTGAAATCATGGCACTCCGGCCCTAGTGACAAGCATTAAGCATGGCAAAGTAGTAGCAACATCAATCTCAGAACATAGTGGATACTAGGGATCATTCCCCATCAAAACTAACTCGATTACATGATAGATCTCATCCTACTCATCACCGCCCAGCGAGCCTACGAATACATTACTCACGAACGACGAAGAGCTTCATGGAATTGGATAGGGAAGAAGGTTGATGATGACGATGGCGACGATTTCCCCTCTCCGGAGCCCAAGACGGACTCCAGATCTGCCCTCGAGATGAAGAAGAGGTGGCGGCGGCGCCTCCGTATCGTAAACGCAACGAAAACTTCTCTTTTTTCTTTTTTCTGGGACGAAAGGCAACTTATAGAGCTGGAGTTAGGGGCGGCAGGGCCGTGTGGGCCCCACAAGCCTGCCCACCGCCACCAGGGGGTGGTGGCCGAGTAGGGGCTTGTGGCCCACTGGCCCACCCCCTGAGGTGGAGCTTGGCGCATATATTTTTGATATTTTCCAAAACTGCTCCCCGTAAATTTTCAGGACGTTTGGAGAACTTTGATTTCTGCACAAAAATAACACCAAGGCAATTCTGCAGAAAACAGCGTCAGTCCAGGTTAGTTCCATTCAGATCATGCAAATTAGAGTCCAAAACAAGGGCAAAAGAGTTTGGAAAAGTAGATACGATGGAGACGTATCAACTCCCCCAAGCTTAAAACCTTGCTTGTCCTCAAGCAACTGAGTTGACAAACTGAGAGAGAAAGAAAAACTTTGACAAACTCTGTTTGATCTTGTTGTTGCAACTATGTCTAACTCATAACCAGAATTTCATTAAGATCACAAGTTAACCACAAAAGCAAATGACACAAAGGTCTCACGGAAAACTAATATCAATGGCATAATCAGCTAACGAGCAAATAATAATGAGTTTCGAATACCAACACTTCATTCAAAACAAGCATGAAACAATATGAATAGGTGGTATCTCGCTAGCTCTTTCTGAGACCGCAAAACATAAATGCAGAGCACTTTCAAAGATCAAGGGCTGACTAAACATTGTAATTCATAGCAACGAAGATCCAGTCATAGTCATACTCAATATCAATCAAAAGCAAAGCATAAAAATGACAGAGGTGCTCTCTAATTGGTGCTTATGTAAGAGGAGGATGACTCAACAGGAAAATAAATAGACAGGCCCTTCGCAGAGGGAAGCATTGATTTGCAGAGGTGCGAGAGCTCAACCTTTGAAAACTAAGATAATAATTTTGGGTGGCATGCTTTCATTGTCAACGCAATGACCAAGAGTTATCAATATCTTCCATGCTACTCATGCTATAGGCGGTTCCCAAACAGAAAAGTAAAGTTTTAACTCCCCCACCACCAATCAATCATACTCCACGGTTAGCCGAATCCTCGGGTACCGTCCATACTAACATCAATCCGGGGGGAGTCTTGTTTTACAGTTATGTTTTCGATTTAAGCGTGGAACTGGGCATCCCAAATACCGGACCCTTTCTCGTGAATGACTGTGAATAAACACATGTCGAGGATAACACTCCTAGCATGGAAGATACCAATAGCCCTCTATCACCACATGAGCGGTTCGGGCATGCAAAACAGATTATTTCTTGAAGGTTTAGAGAGTGGCACATGCAAATTTACTTGGAACGGCAGGTAGATACCGCAAATAGGTAGGTATGGTGGACTCTCATGGAAAAACTTTTGGGTTTATGGAAGTGGTTGCACAAGAAGTATTCCCGCTTAGTACAAGTGAAGGCTAGCAAAAGACTGGGAAGCGACCAACTAGAGAGCGACAACAGTCATCAAGATGCAATGAGTTTGACTAACATTGAATGCAAGCATGAACAGGATATAAATCACCATGAATACGAACATCATAGAGGCTATGTTGATTTTGTTTCAACTAAATGCATGAACATGCGCCAAGTCAAGCCACTTGAAACATTCAAAGGAGAATACCATCCTATCATACTACATCATAGTCATCTCAAAATCTATGTTGGCATTCAAGACAAACCATTATAAGCTCTCAGCTAAATAAGCATGGCATGAGAAACTATGATCTCTAAGTTGTCATTGCAAACATGGTTCTCTCACAACAAAGCTAAATCTGGGTCGACAAGCTAGTCATATTTACAAAAACAAAATAGATAGATTTCATACCAGCTTTTCAGTCTCAGTCACTTCATCATATATCATCATTGTTGCCTTTCATTTGCACGATCGAACGATGTGAACAATAATAAGCGCATTGGACTAAGCTGAATCTGCAGGCAAACACAAAGGAGAAGACAAAATAATATGGCTCTTTGAAAGCTAAACAGGTAAGCATGTAAGAACCACTAAACATTGTAACCAATATCTTCTACCTTGACACAAAGAAAAAGAAAACAATTTACACGGGAAAACTCCCAACAAGCAAAAGAAGAAAGAAAAATCTTTTTGGGTTTTCTCAAAAGGACACAAAACAAGAAAACAAAAAGAAACTAGCAAGGATAATACAGTGGGAAAGTGTAAACACCGGCTAACAAATTGAAATCATAAGCATGAATGTAAAGTCGGAGAGAACACGTACTCCCCCAAGCTTAGGCTTTTGGCCTAGCTTGGTCTACTCCCATGGTGGGAAATAACCAGCTCCAAGTACTCCGGAGCAGACTGTGGATGCCATTGCTGTGTGAGCTCTTCCGGCTCCCACTGATAAACTGGCGTCTGGTACTCGACTCGCGGCTCGGGCACAGGCGCCTGTGGTTGGGCCAAGCCCCAATATGCGTAGATGTCCGCGGGCATAATAATGTACCTGCCTGCATGAAGATAAAACAAAGAAGGAGCGGGCAAAGTAATAGTCTCTCGAGTACCCTGACTAAACACCAGGTTATAAATCATCCGTCTACTAGCATCTCTATCCAGAAAATCATGGCGAACCATGCTGTCATAATCCAGATATCTCTCAGGGAGAAGCATCTCTCCTTCCTCTCCCAATCTAATCGGTATCTCAAAGTGTTTGGCAAGACGGGTAGCATAGATACCTCCATAGACAACACCTTTAGAACGGTTCAGGTTCAACCGTTGAGCTACTATAGTACCCAAGCTATAAGTCTTATCGTTATAAAGGCCTTCACGCAGAACCGCAAGGCCTGGAGAACTAAGTGATCCAGCCTCCCCACGGCCAATCAAACATTTTCCCACAAATAGTGAGAAGTACCGAAGCACAAGAAAATGTATGCTAGCAATTCTAGCGCGAGACACTCCTCTCTCCTCTCCAACAACAATAAAACCAATGAAATCCTCCAAGTCTCATGGACGAGGGTCACGGATATCCCCAACATAAGGTAATTTGCATATATTCAAAATCTTGCAGCGTCATGCACTGGGGAACATCATATATCATGAAATCAACCACGGGAGGATTCTTCCTCGGATAAAAGTTGAAGCTTTGAACGAAAATATTGGTGAGGAGGAGATATTGTGGGCACTTATCTTCAACGAACGTAGTGAGACCTGCGTTCTCCACCAAGTAATAAAAGTCTTCGTAAAGTCCGGCGCGCGCAAAAATTCATCACATGGCCACTCGCACGCTCGAACTTCTGTGACTCGAGGGACTACGTACTTGGGGTGATTCTTCTCATCCTCCTTGGTGTTACGGCTTGAAGAGCCTCTCAAGAACCTCCTCATCTTTTCCTTTTCTAGCTCTAAAAAATTCTGGAATTTTTAGAGACTTCGAAAGAAAAGTGAATAAGGATTAACCCAACTTGTAGCAACTACTCCTACTAGTGCCTAGAGACCGTATCACGCGCTAAAACTAGTTGGGACCAGCTAAAATCAACATTTCTAGCTCAAGAACAGGTCCACCAAGGTAGCAAGAATATGTGAAGGATCAAGCACTAGAGCAAAAACTAATTGGACCAATGGAGGAGTTACTTACCAAGGAGTAATTTCCCAAAACGGTTCGGAGAATGGTGCTTTGAGCAAGGAGATCGAAAATTACAGCCAAATGAGCAAGAACACGGGTTTGAGCTGCGAAACAATTTTTTTTGGAGGTGGAAGAAGAGGCTGAGAGCTGGAATGAGTGGAGGGGTGCGTGTGGGCCCCACAAGCTTGCACCACGCCACCAGGGGGTGGTGGCGGAGCAAGGGCTTGTGGCCCACTGGTCTGGCTCCCAGGCCAGTTCTCGGGCCCATAAATTTTCAAAAATTCCAGAAAAAATCATAATAAATTTTCAGGACCATCGGAGAACTTTTATTTTCGAGATATTTTTCTCCGGGACGCTAAAACAGAAAACAGGAAGAGCTAAACTAATTCCATCAATTTTCTTCTAAGCAACAGAAAAGGAAAACTCAAAACATAGGTATGTGACTCTTTGATTCATCCGTCTCATGGTCATCAAAAGAAATTCATCAATGGGATGGATCAAGTCCTTATGACAAAACCTTCTCGAAACGCAAGAGAGAACGGAGAATTTTCGAATAGTCACTAAGTCACGTCAATGGGGATATGTATCTCCCCAACAAGAAAATCATACTTCATCTTGACACGAGGAATAGGGCATTCAAAGCTCCCAATGAGAATCGATGTAGTCTTTTTTATAGCATTGATGCAATGTACTGGATATCGTTTCTTCGAAAAGTGCACGGTGTGCTCATTACCGTTGACATGGAAAGTGACAGTGCCTTTGTTGCAATCTATAACAGCCCCTGCAGTGTTTAAAAAGGGTCTTCCGAGGATGATAGCCATGGCATCGTCCTCGGGAATATCCAAGATAACAAAGTTTGTTAAGATAGTGGTATTAGCGACCACAGCAGGCACATCCTCGCAAACACCGATAGGGAAAGCAGTTGATTTGTCGGCCATTTACATAGAAATTTCAGTGGGTGTCAACTTATCCAACTCAAGTCTACAATAAAGAGAGAGTGGCATAACACTAACACCGGCTCCAAGGTCACATAAGGCAGTTCTTACGTAGTTTCCTTTAATAGAGCAAGGTATAGTGGGCACTCCGGGATCACCAAGTTTCTTAGGAGTTCCACCTTTAAAAGTGTAATTGGCAAGCATGGTGGAGATCTCAAGATCTGGTATCTTCCGTTTATTAGTCACGATATCTTTAATGTACTTGGCATACGGAGACATCTTGAGCATATCAGTTAACCGCATCTGCAGAAAGACGGGTCTTGTCATCTCAAGGAAGCGCTCAAAATCCTCATCACCTTTTTTCTTGGATGGCTTAGGAGGGAAGGGCATAGGTCTCTAAACCCATGGCTCCCTTTCTTTACCATGCTTCCTAGTAGTGAAGTCATTCTTGTCGTATCTCTTACGTTGTGGATTATCAGGATTAACCGTAGGTTCAATCTCCACATCCTCATCATGGCTAGGTTGAGCATTATTATGAACATCACTGTCCATGTTGTCACCAGGTTCATG
Organism: Hordeum vulgare subsp. vulgare; assembly: GCF_904849725.1. Classification (NCBI taxonomy): domain Eukaryota; kingdom Viridiplantae; phylum Streptophyta; class Magnoliopsida; order Poales; family Poaceae; genus Hordeum; species Hordeum vulgare. The sequence continues at coordinate 76,760,114 of NC_058521.1, read as the reverse complement.
TTCATCACCTGATTGTGTTTCTGCATCAGACGCAGAAATATCATTAGGTTCTTCAGGTGTGACAGTATTTGGTGAACTGGCGTGCAGGTTTCTATCATCCTTCTTCTTCTCCTTAGGATGACTGGGTGTATCAGCATTGATTCCTTGAGAATCTTGATCAATTCTCTTAGGATGACCTTCAGGATACAAAGGTTCCTGAGTCATTTTGCCTCCTCTAGTAATGACTCTGACAGAGTTGTCATTTAATTCATTGAGCAGGTCATTTTGAGCTTTAAGTACTTGTTCTACCTGAGTAGTAATCATTGAGGCATGTTTACTCAGAAGCTTGAGAGCATTGACATTTCTGTCTACACAAGCACTTAAATGGCTAAGCATACGAGTACTTTGTTCCAAATGTCTGCTAACATAATCATTGAAACTCTGTTGTTTGGCAACAAAATTGTCAAATTCATCAAAGCATAGGCTAGCAGGTTTATCAAAAGGAATATCACTCTCATCAAACCTACGCAGAGAATTCACTTCCACTACCTGTATCGGGTTATCGAGACCGTGGATCTCTTTGATAAGTGGTAGATTTTTGACATCTTTAGATCTAATGCCTTTCTCTTGCACAGATTTCTTGGCTTCTTGCATATCTTCGGGACTGAGGAATAGAATACCTCTTTTCTTAGGAGTTGGCTTAGGAGGTGGTTCGGGAATAGTCCAAGCATTATCGTTGATGAAGAGGTTATTCAGTAGAGTCTCAGCTTGTTCTACAGTTCGTTCCCTAAAAACACAACCGGCACAACTATCTAGGTGGTCTCTAGAGGCATCGGTAAGTCCGTTATAGAGGATATCAAGTATCTCGTTCTTCTTAAGAGGGTGATCAGGCAAAGCATTCTGGAGCTGGACGAGCCTCCCCCAAGCTTGTGGAAGACTCTCTTCTTGGAGTTGGGCAAAGTTGTATATTTCCTGCAAGGCAGCTTGCTTCTTATGGGTAGGGAAATATTTCTCACATAAGTAATAGACCATCTCCTCGGGACTACACACACATCCTGGAGCAAGAGAGGTGAACCAGACTTTAGCCTCATCCTTTAGAGAGAAAGGAAACAGCTTAAGGATATAGTAGTGGCGGATCTTCTCCTTATTAGTGAAAAGGTTGGCTATTTCGGATAGTTTGGCAAGATGGGATATGACCGTCTTAGACTCATAACCGTGAAAAGGATCAAATTCGACTAGAGAGATTATCTCATGGTCGACAGATAATTCATAATCCTTATCGGTGACAAAGATTGGCGAAGTGGCAAACTTCGGGTCATTTTTCATCCTAGCTTCCCGAGATTTTTCCTTCCACTTGAGAAGTAATTTCTCAGCGTCATAGGCATCCTTACACGCAAGAAAATCCTCAGCTATCTCTCCCTCCATAACGTAACCCTCAGGTATAATAGGCAATTCATGTCTAGGAGAGCTAGATCTAGCAGGAGCAAAAGCAGGTTCTATCTCAATAGTATCGGCAGTTTCAGAAGCATCACGAGCATTGGCAGTAACTCTAGCAATATGAGCATCAAGGAACATTCCTAGTGGAACATCAGGCAAAGGAACATCTCTAGCAGTATCAAGCATAGCATCATCAGGCAAAATAGCATCTCTAGCATCATCAGGCAAAGCAATATCAAGCATAGCATCTCTAGCAGTATCAGGCATAGTATCATCAAGCATAGTATGAAGCATAGCATCATGAGGCATAGTATCTCTAGCATCATCAGGCAAAGCAGTATCAAGCATAGCATCTCTAGCAGTATCAAGCATAGCATCATCAGGCATAGTATCAAGCATAGCATCTCTAGCAGTATCAAGCATAGCATCATCAGGCATAGTATCAAGCATAGCATCTCTAGCAGTATCAAGCATAGCATCATCAGGCATAGTATCAAGCATAGCATCTCTAGCAGTAGTATCACAAGCATCATCAAGCACAGGCGACATATCAAGATTTCTAGCAGGAGGTGATGTCGCAAACTTACTCATAACTGAAGGTGAATCAAGTGCAGAGCTAGATGGAAATTCCTTACCTCCTCTCGTAGTTGAGGGCAAAACTTTGGTCTTCATATCCTTCAAATTCTTCATAGTGATCAGCAGATATAAATCCCAAGCGACTCAGAGAATATAGCAATACCTCCCCGACAACGGCGCCAGAAAAATGTTGATCTGCAATCTCTGGCGTTAGCTAGACAAATGCTTATGACAACAAACCTTCTCCTGCAACGGCACCGGAAGAATGCTGATAGCACTCCCCAGTAATGAAACTAGAAGAATGTTGTTGACGGCCCACCAGCGCGTGGGTTCGCAGCAGTTTTCGAGGGTAGAGTATTCGTCCCAAATTTGTTGATTCGCACGACGGGAGGTGAGAGAATACTCTCAAGTATTAGCAGTTGAATTGTCAGATTCAACCACACCTGAAAGATTAGTATCTGCAAGCACAGTAGTAACAGCAAAGTAGCGAGTAACGGCAGTGTAACGAGCAATAGCAGTGGCAAGGAACAACAATAGTGACAGCAGTAGCAAGTAGCAACAGTAGCAAGCGACAGTAGTAGCAACAGTAGCAGCAGAGCAAGACAAGTAACACCAGTAGCAACAGTAGTAGCAGCAGCAGCAGAGCAAGACAAGTAACAGTTGTAGCAACAGTAGTAGTAGTAGCACCAGAGCAAGACAAGTAACAACAGTAGTAGGACAAACTCGTAGGCAATGGGTCGGTGATTTGTTTGGATGATATTCATCATGCAACAGCTATAACACGGAGAGATATGTGGCTAGCTCCCGTTCGTCAATGTGATGTAGGCATGCATTCCGTGTGTCGTCATACGTGCTTAGGGAAAAGAACTTGCATGACATCTATTGTCCATCCCTCCCGTGGCAGCGGGGTCCAAAAGGAAACTACGGGATATTAAGGTTCTCCTTTTAATAAAGAACTGGAACAACGCATTAGCACTTGGGAACACATGAACTCCTCAAACTATGGTCATCATCGGGAGTGGTTCCGGTTATTGTCACTCCGGGGTTGCCGGATCATAACACATAGTAGGTAACTACAACTTGCAAGATCGGATCTAAAACACACATATATTGGTGACAACATAATAATTTCAGATCTGAAATCATGGCACTCGGGCCCTAGTGACAAGCATTAAGCATGGCAAAGTAGTAGCAACATCAATCTCAGAACATAGTGGATACTAGGGATCAATCCCCATCAAAACTAACTCGATTACATGATAGATCTCATCCTACTCATCACCGCCCAGCGAGCCTATGAATACATTACTCACGAACGACGAAGAGCTTCATGGAATTGGAGAGGGAAGAAGGTTGATGATGACGATGGTGATGATTTCCCCTCTCCGGAGCCCAAGACGGACTCCAGATCTGCCCTCCAGATGAAGAACAGGTGGTGGTGGCGCCTCCATATCGTAAACGCGACGAAAACTTCTCTTTTTTATTTTTTCTGGGACGAAAGGCAACTTATAGAGCTGGCGTTGGGGGCGGCAGGGCCTTGTGGGCCCCACAAGCCTGCCCACCGCCACCAAAGGGGTGGTGGCGGAGCAGGGGCTTGTGGCCCACTGGCCCACCCCCTGAGGTGGAGCATGGCGCAGATATTTTTGATATTTTCAAAAACTGCTCCCCGTAAATTTTCATGATGTTTGGAGAACTTTGATTTCTGCACAAAAATAACACCAAGGCAATTCTGCTGAAAACAGCGTCAGTCCAGGTTAGTTCCATTCAAATCATGCAAATTAGAGTCTAAAACAAGGGCAAAGAGTTTGGAAAAGTAGATACGATGGAGACGTATCAAGCCCCATTTACCAAATTGTTTTGGGGAAATTGCTCCTTGGTATGTGACTCCTCCATTGGTCCAATTAGTTTTTGCTCTAGTGCCTTATGCGTCGCGTATTTTTGCTGCCTTGGTGACCCTGTTCTTGAGCTTTGCATGCTAATTTTAGCTGGTCCCAAGTAGTTTTCATGTGTGATATGGCCTCTAGGCACTTGTCGGAGTAGTTGCTATGAGTTTCGTTGAGCCTTGGTCACTTTTCCTTTGAGTCATTGAAAATTTCAGAAAAGGAAGATGTTCGGGAGAAACTATCATGGTGGTTCCTCAAGTAAGAGGGGTCCCCGTCTCGCGATTCGGGAGCCCGGTCCTTACCAACAGAGGAACGCACAGGTACAACCATGTGAATGCCCTTCTAATGAATTCATGATTGAGGCAGGTTTCAAAGACGAGTTTGATACACTTGTTCACAACGTCGGAATCGAAGAATTCATCTCTGATAAATGTGAACAGTATGTTACTCTCACTGCCTCTATTGTTCGTATATTCAAATTTTCAGCTGGTCGTGATACATCTGTACTGTTTGATATCTATGAAAAATCGTATACCATGGATTTATAGGATTTTAATAGAATTTGCAAGATACCTGGTTGGGGTAGTCTCAATGATCCTCCTAAATCTTCGGTTTGAGATTTTTTCTCTGGTGTAACTGTTGGACAAACTAGAGATATTACGCAGGCTACCATGGAGAGCATTCATTTTCCTGCCTTGTATTACTTTGCCCTCTTCATAGGTAGATGCATTAACGGCAAGATCGAGCATTGTCACCTCTACGCACCCGACCTTAGTATTCTTATTAAGAGCGTAGTAACGGGTGATAGAAGTTTCAACATGGGAGCTATAATAGCAAGGAGGCTGAATAATAATGCTAATGAAGGGGATTTCTTTGGTGGGATCTATGCCACTCGCATAGCAAATTTTCTTGGAGTACCTATCCGCGAAGGAGATCCCCCGCTCCATACAACTTTCCTTGATCGCGCTGCTATGACACGCTATCAGTTCCTTGAGAGGGATAATGAATCCCTCCTATACCGGTTAATATTTAACCGGCAACGTGTTTTCCATATTACCTTCCTGCTCCTGCCTTCTTTGACTTTCACGTAAAACGGAGATACTACATAACCAGAGGAGAGGCAGAGGAGTATGAGAGGGAGGCAAAGGTTGCTCGCCTTTGTGAGGCAGCTATTCAGGCAGTGGTTGTCGTGCTCCCGTACAACCCCCATAATGATTTCGGATATTGCCCGGACCATCCATGGGAGTAGACCAACTTAGGCCAAAAGCCTAAGCTTGGGGGAGTACGTGTTTCTCACCGCCTTTATATTCTTGCTCACACTTTCACTTTGTTAGTCGGTGTTCACACTTTGCCACTATATCATCCATGTTAGTTTATTTATTTTTCTCGTTTTCTTCTCGTGTGTTTGTCTAGTTTGAGAAAACCCAAAAAGATTTCTTGTTCTTCTTTTCCTTGTTGGGAGCTTTCCCGTGTAAATAGTTTTTTTTTCTTTGGGTCAAGGTAGAAGACCATGGTTACAATGTTTAGTGGTTTCGCATGCATATCTGTTTATCTGTCAAAGAGCCATATTACTTTGTCTTCTCCTTTGTGTTTGCTTGCAGATTCCAGCATAGTCCAATGCACGAGCACTCTTATTATTGTTCACATCATTCGGTCGTGCAAGTGAAAGGCAATAATGACGATATATGATGAATTGACTGAGCCTGGAAAAGCTGGTATGAACTCGATCTATTTTGTTTTTGTAAATATGAATAGCTCATCGTTCTTGATTCAGCTTTGTTGTGAGAGAAACATGTTTGCAATGACAACTTAGAGATCATAGTTTCTGATGCCATGCTTAATTAGCTAGGAGCTTATAATTGTTTGTCTTGGATGCCAACATGAATTTTGAGATGACTATGATGTAGTATGATAGGATGGTATCCTCCTTTGAATGATTCAAGTGGCTTGACTTGGCACATGTTCACGCATGTAGCTAAAACAAAATCAACATAGCCTCTATGATATTCATGTTCATGGTGATTTATGTCCTACTCATGCTTGCACTCAATGTTGGTTAATCTCAATGCATTTTGATGACTATTGTCGCTCTCTAGTTGGTCGCTTCCCAGTCTTTTGCTAGCCTTCACTTGTATTAAGCGGGAATACTGCTTGTGCATCCACTTCCATAAACCCAAAGTTGTTCCATATGAGTCCACCATGCCTACCTATATGTGGTATCTACCTGCCGTTCCAAGTAAATTTGCATGTGCCACTCTCTAAATCTTCAAGAAATAATTTGTTTTGCATGCCAGAACCGCTCATGTGGTGACAAGGGGCGATCAGTATCTTACATGCTAGGCGTGTTATCCTCGATATGTGTTTAGTCACTATCACTCACGAG